>NC_138142.1:23568660-23776160 GCF_964188305.1 Podarcis bocagei | reverse complement strand
ACCGGGCGCAACATCTGGGGGGGCGCGAGTCCAGAGGGAAGGGACAAGTTCCTTCCTCCGCCGGGCTCCCCGCCGCCACCGCCAGCCTTGCGCCCTAGCGCGCGCGCCCCCCGCCGTCGCTGTGGCTGCGCTCCGCTCACTGCTCACAGGAGGAGCAGCCGCTGCAGCAGCGCCGACGCCGCCACCGACGCCTGGCCGGGCACGTGCAGCCTCCGCACCCCACCGCCGCCGCCATCCCCTCGGCCCAGCCACAGGCGGCGGCTGCTTCTGCCTCCATCCTCCTCCGGGCAAGCAGCGTTGTTTGCGCGGCAGCGCCAGCGGCAACTCGCATGTTAGGGGTTGGGGGGGCGCAAATTACTTGCCTTGCCCCGGGTTAGGGGGCGCAAATTACTTGCGTTGCCCCGGGTGCTGACAACTGACGCTACGCCGCTGCTCTCTACGATGATGTGAGATGAGCAAAATGCACTTTTAGACTGGCTTGAATTTATTTAGCAAGCTGAAGAGCCAAGTCAACCAAACCAAATAACTCTTCTTTCTCAACAACCTAATATATCTGATCATCATATTATCTAGTTCTTCTTTGAAGTCCCTTGCATTTCTTGATGTCTTTGTTAAGTTTCACTGTCAAGAGTTTCCACAAATCTGCATACCCGTGCCGTCATAAAATCTATAAGAAAGCCCTCGTTTCTGACTTGAAAGGCATTATCTTCTATTAGGTCTAGACAGTGCTGTTTTAGAAAGTGCAGGAATCCGACAGTTCATTTTCCTGGAAATGACAATCTCAAAGGGAAAATTTCACAGACAAATACATCCCACCTGTAGATGCAGACAGTCTAGCCTTGTCAAGAGCTATCTGCACCAGAAAACCTGAATCTGACAACTGGAGTCATCCTGGCTTCCTCCTAGCACAGGGGTCAGCAAACTTTTTCAGCAGAGGGCTGGTCCACTGTCCCTCAGACCTTGTGGGGGGCCAGACTATTTTTTGGGGGGGGGGATGAACGAATTCCTATGCCCCACAAATAACCCAGAGATGCATTTTAAATAAAAGCACACATTCTACTCATGTAAAAACACGCTGATTCCTGGACTGTCCACGGGCCGGATTTAGAAGACGATTGGGCCAGATCCGGCCCCCGGGCCTTAGTTTGCCTACCCATGTCCTAGCACCTTGGTAAGTACAGAGCGAACACAGTACACACTGAGTACATTGAATGAATGGAGAACGTTACCTGTACTTGGTGCCGTGCAGTCAATTCAGTCCATTTCAGATAGAATGTTAGGCCAACAAGTGCATTCAAGGATTTGGACATACTGATTCAGTGGGAAAATGCAGGATTTCCTAGAGAAAGTGCTGGGACAAAAAGACACACACCAAAAAAACCCCCCACACCACTCAGACACAGACCTGAAAAGCTCAGACCTGTACCCAAAAAACACAGAGTAAAAGATAAGTGTAGATGATCCCTGTAGATGTATAGTGGTACCTCGGGTTACATATGCTTCAGGCTACAGACTCTGCTAACCCAGAAATAGTACCTCGGGTTAAGACCTTTGCTTCAGGATGAGAACAGAAATTGCGCGGCGGCAGCAGGAGGCCCCATTAGCTAAAGTGGTGCTTCAGGTTAAGAACAGTTTCAGGATAAGAATGGACCTCCCGAACGAATTAAGTACTTAACTGTATTGGGGTGAGGGAGCCTTTTTCAGAATTCAAAAGGGGTGGGTAACTGAGCATTTGCAGCAATGGTAGCTGTTCATTTATACAGTGGCGTAGCGTGGGGGGTGCAGGGGGGGCCGGCCGCACCGGCCGCAACATCTGGGGGGGCGCGCGCTGGCACTCGCAGCTCTCTGCCCCTACTAAAATCCACGGGTTAGGGGGCACTAATTACTTGCCTTGCCCCGGGTGCTGACAACCCACGCTATGCCACTGCATTTATATATCCTTCGCTTAGGACGCTGTTGCAACTTTTCATCTTCTCCCTCCTTATTTTGAAAAGGTAAGCACCACCTGCTGGGGCTTTGCTCAGCCACCCACCAGGCTGCGCAGGCTTAACATGTGCTAAGTTGTTCTGGAATGAAGCAATCTTTCCTCTGATACCAGCTCTTGGCTGTGTTTTGAATCTAATTTTGGAATCTGTCTGGAGAGGCAAGCAACTGGCTCCTTCCCGCAGCACAAGGCAGGCTCCGTCGTATGCCAGGCGATGGGTGCGCTCCTGACACGATTGCGTTTGGTCCCCAGCAGCTGACAGCCTTCTGCCGACTGAAGGGAACGCAAGGCTTTTCTGCGTGACACCTGCCTGCTTTTCCACCATTCGCAAAATATCCTTCGCTTTGCTCCTTTGGCTCCACGCTGGGCTGAGATTCCTTTCAACTGTGTCGGTGTGCTTGGGTTCAAGTAGGGATGGAGGCACCCGTCAATTTCAATTTCCCATCACCACGCCAATCTTAAATTCAGTTCACCACATTTTCTCGTCTGTTTGCAATTTTCGTTTCCTTTAAAAGGCCCGCGTGACAATTTGTATGCGCTTGGGGGGTGCATGCAATGCTGTCTGATACGCACGTTCTTGGAAGCATTTTTTAAAATTCAGTTTAATATTTACACCCTGATTTTATAGTGCAATAATACTGGCTTCGTGGAAAGAGGGAGATCAATGGCTATTGGCCATTGCTAAGGTCCGTATAGTTAAAGCTATGGTTTTCCCAGTAGTGATGTATGGAAGTGAGAGCTGGACCGTAAAGAAGGCTGATTGCCGAAGAATTGAGGCTTTTGAATTATGGTGCTGGAGGAGATTCTTGAGAGTCCCATGGACTGCAAGAAGATCAAACCTATCCATTCTGAAGGAAATCAGCCCTGAGTGCTCACTGGAAGGACAGATCGTGAAGCTGAGACTCCAATACTTTGGCCACCTCATGAGAAGAGAAGACTCCCTGGGAAAGACCCTGATGTTGGGAAAGATGGAGGGCACAAGGAGAAGGGGACGACAGAGGACGAGATGGTTGGACAGTGTTCTCGAAGCTACTAGCATGAGTTTGACCAAACTGCTGGAGGCAGTGGAAGACAGAAGTGTGCTCTGGTCCATGGGGTCACGAAGAGTCGGACACGACTAAATGAGTTTGACCAAACTGCTGGAGGCAGTGGAAGACAGAAGTGTGCTCTGGTCCATGGGGTCACGAAGAGTCGGACACGACTAAATGACTAAACAACAACAATTGGCCATGATGACTATGCTCTGCCTCCACCACTGGAGATCACAATGCTTCTCAATGCAAGTTGCTAGAAATCACAGGAGGAGAGAGTGCTCCTGTGCTCTGGTCCATTTTGGGACTTCCCACAGACTCTGAGACCAGGATGCTGAGCTGCCTTTGGCCAAGAGGCTCGTCTTATGTTCTCTGTTCTTTTCTTAATGTAACGACATGGCATGAAATTTATTACGGTCAGAGACCAGCTTGTGAAATACAAATGGAACTACAATCCCAACAGCAAAACAAACATTTAAAACAATATACAACAATGGATTTTAAGTTTAAAAATGTGATAGGCATATAAACACATACAAACTTTAAGATAGACAGCTTTAGAGAAATGACTCAGAGTCGCCCGTGGATCTGAGTTTGGGAATTTTCTTAACAAACTAGATTGAATCAGGGGGTGGTCTGTGTCTACAGATCTGTGCACAGAATCTGGCGACAATCTGGGTCGTCTTGTGTTCTTAATGTAATGCATCTGTATGGTTGTTTTTTAAAAAAATAATAATAATAATAAATTTTACTAAGATTTTCATGGTTCTGCAGCCTGTATACTGGCCGCAATGAATTGGAAAGGGGGAAAAGTTCCAACCTTATCAGATTGGCAGTGCAAATTACTGGAATATGCAGAAATGGCGCAATTGACTAACAGGCTAAGAGGTAATACACGACAATCATTCATTCAAAAATGGGATATGTATAAGAGATGTCTACAGAATAACAGCGGTACAATATCTATGGCAGTGTTTGAATGACCCTTGTCTAAACGAACTGTTAAGAAACAAGCAAAAAGGTATGAATTGTTGTAAGAAAGTATTAGAAAGTGCAGATAGAGTAAGGTAATAATGATAAGTACATTCATCACCAGAAAGGTTATATGCATCGGGAAATGATAGGAAGTCTGTTCTATGTTAGCAAAAAGATAGGAAAAAAGAGATTGCATAAATTTGATTTAAATTTGATTTTTGCAAACATATATAAGATTATTAGTACATGATTGTTTTCATCTTGGTATATTGTGTATGCTATCTATGAATTTCAATAAATATTTAAACTGGGGGAGAAGAATAGATTTTCATGGTTCACAAAAAAATGTGCATTGTCTTTTCTCAAGCCATAAAGCCCTTTTTTACATTTGATGTGAGACATTATACAGAATAAGGTGGGGAAAGAAGAAAAGCAGAATAGAGAAGGGGGAGAGGGGATTGGGGTGGTAGTATTTAGTATGTTTGTGGGGTTTTATGCCAGCACCACTTGAGTGGGTTCTCTATTCATTCGTTTTATATGAATATGTATATATATACACACACACACACACACACAAACACATGCATATGTAGGCATATGCATGCATGCATACACATACATCTTTCTTGGTAGTGAGAGAGGTTGTGGGGGCCCAGGGCATGGTTGGTTATCTTTAGTGGGCTGCAGTGAGGTTTGTTAGGGGGATCAGCCATATCGTGGGTCAGGTCAGCCATATTGATTCAAATGCTGTCAGTGGGTTCTTGTTGTTGTCTTGTTGGGTTATGTATGTGATAAAGGGGAGCAGCACTGGATTGAAAGCACCTTTTTCTATTTGTCCCTGTGCCAGTTTTAGTCTATTGGTTAATTTTTCTAATAAGGCTGTTTCCAATATAGTTTGATACCATTGGTCCATGTTTACTCCTGACGGGTCTCTCCAGTGTCTGGCTATGATGTTTCTGGCTACTGAGAATAGGTGGATTGTGAGCTCTTTATACTGTGGCTGGGCATTATTATCTTGGAAGATATTTAGTAGGGCCAGTTCTGGAGTGTCTTCTAATAACTGTTTAGTTATTTTGCTTATTTCTTGTAGGACTGTTGTCCAGAAGGGCTGGATTTGGGGGTATTCCCACCACATGTGCAGGTATGTGCCTGTGGAGCTGCAGCCTCTCCAGCATTTTGGTGAGGTTCCTGGGCATATCAGTACCAGTTTCCATGGTGTTAAATACCATCTGTAAGTAAGTTTCAGAGCGAGTTCTTTTCTTTTTGCTGATATGGATTTAAAGGGATATTTAGACCACAATCTAGTCAATTGGGGTATGGTTCATTTCATAGCCTATGTCATCCTCCCATTGTCTTTTGATTGTGTCAAAGGGTTTTGCGGGGTTTTGAAGCAGTATTTTATAGATTGTGGACACCATCTCCTTGCCGTGTCCCTTTGCTGTTAGAAGATTTTCAAAGGTGGTCATTGGTCTAGTGGCTGCTGATTTTACTGCTGGATTATTTAAGAAGCCATGTAGCTGGTGGTGTGTTAGCCAGGGTATTTGAGTGTCCACTAGTTTGTCTTGTATTTCTTGTGTTGGTATGGGTTTGTTATTTTTGTAGAAGTCTTTTAGGCAGCATAGGCCTTTGCCTTACCAGGTTTTTATCTGGAGGTTTTGTGCTGCGGGGTGGAATAGTGGGTGGTGAGCCAGGAGATGGGGATGGGGACAGTTTGCCTATTTTTTCCTTCCTGTTTAGTGTTGTGGGGATTTTCCTTAGTTTGTTTTGGAGGAGTGGGTATGCTGTGGTGGGGTTGTTTTCGATTATGTCCCTCTCCAAGTGTACCCATTGTTTGGTCTCCAAGATCTACATGCTGTTTTCATTGATACATTCACTGCTAGGTTCCAGGTTCTTGAATTAATTTACAAGGCCCTGAACAATTTGAGTCCCAGATACCTCCAGGATTGCCCAATCCCTGGTATCCTCTTGTTTAATTGCCTTCCAACCAAATCAGAACAATAGCTCAAGAAATAACAGACTTTAGTCTAACCTCCCCATAAGCTTTGTACAGTGGTACCTCGGGTTACATATGCTTCAGGTTACAGACTCTGCTAACCCAGAAATAGTGCTTCAGGTTAAGAACTTTGCTTCAGGATAAGAACAGAAATCGTGCTCCGGCGGCGTGGCGGCAGCAGGAGGTCCCATTACCTAAAGTGGTGCTTCAGGTTAAGAACAGTTTCAGGTTAAGAACAGACCTCCGGAACGAATTAAGTACTTAACCCGAGGTACCACTGTACAAGCAAATCACAATGAACACTCAATAAGCAGGTCATCTAGGGGATGGCAGTAAGCCTGCACTGTGAATTCCTGAAACTTTTAATGTCTTCCCACTCTCTGGATGACACATTTTAGTTAGAAAGTCTAACTTGATAACACACGCATGCACACACACAAAAGTGTGGAGAAGCTGTTAAGCTGCAATCCCATTAATTCTTTACTCGAGTGGAAACCCTGTTGAACTCAGAGGGACTTGGTTCTGAGTAAGTATGCATAGGATTGTACTGCCTGAGAGAGTTTGAAAGCAGGGTCAATATGAAGGAATGGTTTAACAATTTGATCTTACACAAATTCCTTATGAGGGCTTATGTGTGGATCAGAGCTTGGTTATCCAGTGGTGACAGGAGGCCTCCCTTGACAAGGAACAATTGGGAGTGCATTGCAATCAGGAGTGCACTGATTATTCACTGACAGCTGTTTCCCTACCTGCTTCCCACACCTGACATCACATATAACATCAGATGGGGGGCAGATGGGGGTCATTTGGGGAAAACAGCCTCACAGGCCACGTAGGGAGCCGTGCTAACTCTAATGAGGCCTGTTGGCTAGAGGTTACCAGACCTGCTTTAAGAGTCTGAGGGTTACATTTCATCCTTGAGTCGGAGTCTCCTAGAAGATGTTACAGCAAACCAAAGTGTTGTCAATTATCTTGCTCATGTGAAGACGATGCACTGGGGACCGAAAAGCAGGGAGTGCCAGACTGCTCTAAAACAAAGGGGGAGGAAATCCATTTTGCAGGTTAGCAGCAAAAGCTCGCTGTGCACAGCACCAGTTGGCTAGTGCCTGTGATGTCACTAAGACTCCCTCCAAAAATAAAGCACAGGGCATAAACACTAGCAGCGTGCAAATATCCACCAAATCCCTCGTGCTCTAACTGTGCCTCTAAAATATCATTTGTGCTTGCACACGTTAGGAAGCAACTTTTTTTTTTTGCGGTAGAGCAGAAAAGAAAACGAAACCAAGCTGTGCACTGAAGTAAGAGTAAACCGCTGCAGTATAATAATCCTAAAAAGGTTTCATGATCACCTTTTGAAAGTGCTGAGTCGTGGCTCCCCCTTCCCTCTGTTCACAGGCTTCCTGTTTTGAGATCAGATACTATGTGGAGGCATATTTTGGCCGCAGCTGTTGTTTTGTCTTAAGATGAACCAGTGGAGGTTGGTCTGTTAAGGCAAGCAGGCCATTGTTCCACCAACCTCAATTTGCCTTCAACCTGTCCAGGAGGTGGCTGGGGCCATCAGCTTCCTCCTCCTCCTATTTAGTCTCAGTGTTGCTTCTCTAGAACTCGGCAGGGAGTCGGATGGGGACAAAACTAGAATTACTTTTCTCCATCTGCTGTTGGCTGTGGCTCAGCCTGTTGTTGGGCCTTCACCCTTCAGCTCCATGAGTCTCAAGGGGCATCAGCTGCTGGTGAGATGACCATAAATGCAGGGCAGCTCCCGTGGGGAGAGTCTTAACCTGCTCCCTGCTCCTGTGAGCAATCCAGCTGCCAGGCTCCAGAGCAGCCAACTCCTAGGGTTCAAGGTCCCTTCACAAGCACACACCCCAATAAAATATTTGAGGGCCCCCCAAAATGGATAGGTATTGCCATTCAAATAGTGTGTGGGTGCTGCATATTGCGATCAGTTATGCAGGGCAGGGCTTACCTGCCCCCACCCCATCAATATTTTATTCAAGTTGGCACTCCTGCCAGGCTCAGTGCTTAAGTTGCCAAGTTGTGCCTGGGCTGGATAGATCTGATCGGGCAAGGAAAATAACTCCCATCCTACTAAGAAGCCATTCCAAAGCCTTATAAAACACACACATATTTATTATGCTTTTGTATCACAAGAAACATGGCACTCTCCCGGACTCACCCATATGACTGTCAGTTAAGATCCGCTGTCAGTTCTTATGCTGCCTTGTCCTTGGGACTAAGTATTGAACCTGCCTCTGACTGCTTTTTGCTCCCGAGGTGTGGGGAAATGGCAGGAAAGAGAATGCTCTGCTTCAGTCTCACATCATATCTCCCCTATCCCGCACACCTAAATTCTGCCTGCCCGTGCCCCCCCCCCCAATTTGCTGGTGGAAAAAATAGAGGGGTTTGTTCATTAAATGCACACGTGAGTAAGAGTGTCAAGTTTGTTGCAAGAATGGCAGAAAAGGGCTTAATGCTATTCTAGGCTGCATCAACAGAGGTACAGTGTCCAGATCAAGGGAAGTCATAGTCCCACTCTGTTCTGCTTTGGTCAGACCACACCTGGAATACATTAGTGGCCAAAATTGTGGAGACCTTTTGGAAAAAAGTGTATTTCTGAGGTTTGATGGCTCATAGCACCACTTTCTTTTGGAGTAATACCATAAAATTATATATCAAATGAAAGATGACCCCTGACTGCCTCTCTAAACCAGGGTTCCTCAAACTCGGCCCTCCATATGTTTTTGGCCTACAACTCCCATGTTCCCTAGCTAGCAGGACCAGTGGTCAGGGATGATGGGAATTGTAGTCTCAAAACATCTGGAGGGCCGAGGTTGAGGAAGCCTGCTCTAAAGACTCCTTTTTCTGGTTATTTGGCTATAACTTTTGACAGAATACATATAACTAAACAAACTTTGTTGCATTACATTCTTCATTAAATTATCTTTCCATTTCCATTGCAGGGGGTTGGACTAGATGACTAGATGTTTGTGGTTTCCAGAATTGAGTGGAAGGAGTGGTCTGGCGGGTGCAAGGACAGTGAAAGGATTGTTGAATGAGCAGGTGTGATAATTTGGGTTTGGAATTCCTGATTTGCATTATTACATGTGAGGATGCTTTTCGCAATATGCATGTGATTTTTAGCTATAGATTGTAATTCACCTTGTATTCTGTTGCTGTGCTTTCATAGCATGTGTGCGTGCACAATTTTCAAATTTACGTATATTGGTTGATATATTGTTCATGCCGCTTAAAAGGTGGAATTTTATTATTAGCAGCTGGCCGTGTTGGCTGTGCGATTTGTATTCTTTATTTTATCTATATTTTTTTTCTGTTGAGATGTAAAGGGCTTTTGAGCTTTGTTGAAATACAGAGTGTTAGAGAAGTTAAAAATTCATAAAATAATAAATAAATAAAATTATCCAAGGCAGGGGGAAGCCTGTTTATGGAAGAAAGGGGTTCACCATTTAGAGTGACATGCCCTCTGCTTTTGTGTTCTTGGTGCCAAAAGCAGTGTTAAGCTCTCCAGTGCTGGCAGTCCGGCTGCCATTTGCCCCCCCCCCCAGCAGCGGAGCAAGCCGATAGGGCGCCTGGGGAGGCGCGCATGCCCTGCACCCGGGGGCAGGGCCAGCCGCCCAGGGGGGCACCGGGGGCCTTGAGGGGCCTCTGAGGAATCTGCCTGCCTCCTCCCACTCAGCCACCCTACAGCTGAGGGGGAGGCAGTGGGCGGACCGTTTGGGGAAGCGCAGAGCCTGCGGGCGCTCAAGCCATCACTTCACTCCCAGGAGAGACGCATGGCTCAGGCGTGCTGCAGGCCCCGCAGTGAGTGCCGCCCTGGCATTTTGTCACCCCCTCAGTGGTGATACCCGGGGCGGCCCACTCCCACCGCACCCCCCTTGCTACTCCTCTGCCCCTTTCAGCAATGCCCCAGGAGTGGCATTGTTCTGGAGAATTATGCGAAAGATGGTGGCTGCCTCAAAAATAAATGAATGGGTATTGACTATTTGACAACATAGCCCTCTTTTATGGGGGTAGCGACAGAGAAAGGAAGGAACATTTTCACTAAGTTATGCCTGGGGGGAAATTCTCCCGAGAAATTTTGGCTCAGGTGTCTTGACGCAGGTGGGTGGGTGCGTATTTCAATGGCTAAGGACATGAAATAGGGGTGAGGGTCTTTGGCCTGATTCAGCAGAGCTCTTCCCATGATCTTAACATGTCTTGGGAATCAAAAAAAAATCTTACTTAATATACGTAATTTAGTGTTGCTTGGTAAGTAAATGTGAAAGTAAAATTGCACAGACATCACTGAAAATGATTGCCAAGTACTTGCAGTTTTATTATATATTATGATGATGATGGTGATTATTGTTGTTTATTTTTATTATTTTGTTTAGCTGACATTTTCCGAAGGTAACATTAAAATTATTTGGCTTTCTGAAAGCAGTTTATGTGTTTCTTCATCAGAGGTAGATTTACCAAGCTAAACGTTGTCCAGCCACAAAAATAATAGTAGGTTTAGATTCCTCACACCCAAAATCATATTTTTAAGACCCCTCACTGAAGAAATTTGCAAATATTAGGTTTCACCCCCTAATGTGAGACACCCCAGTGGCATCTGCAGGAAGGGCTGGGAACACTCCTTGCCTGAAACCCTGGGGAGCCGCAGAAATGGACCAAGAGTCTGGTTCAAGGGCAGGCAGCTTTCTACATTCCTATATCCTTTCAGTTGTACAGCTTTGCCTTTTGTAGGGTGCCTTCCCTTCGCTTAAAGGCAGCGTTAAAAAGTTTTAAATAAATGAAAATAACTAATCATCACCTGATCCCCGGTTACTTGTAAGTGAACTTGATTGATTGCAAGAAGGTTTATTTACAAGTGTTCGTGAGTTGGTAGCTTTTGTGACTCGGTGGCAGTGAACATCAAACTGTTTGCAGGGTTTTGTATGTTCTAATTTCCTTTATAAACCAGCCGAACTAAGCCCTAATGGGAGAACTATACATCTGCAGAGAATGTGACTTGTACATTCCAGGGTGGAGGATCTGAGATGTATGCAGGAGACATCTTAACGTTATGGCAAGTTTTCATCTCACCTTATCCCAGCAGTCACCTACTGGGTTTCATAGCCAAGAGTAGATTCGAACCTGGGTCCCCTTAGTCCAGTGGTGGCCAAACTCAGCCCTCCAGCTGTTTTGGGACTACAATTCCCATCATCCCTGACCACTGGTCCTGTTAGCTAGGGATGATGGGAGTTGTAGTCCCAAAACAGCTGGAGGGCCAAGTTTGGCCATCACTGCCTTAGTCCTAGTCCAACACTAACCATAGCATAAATCTGAAGAAGTCCATGGAAGCTTGTGAATGTGACTCCTCCTGTTGTTGTTGTTTAGTCGTTTAGTCATGTCTGACTCTTCGTGACCCCATAGACCAGAGCACACCAGGCACTCCTGTCTTCCACTGCCTCCTGCAGTTTGGTCAGACATGCTGGTAGCTTCGAGAACACTGTCCAACCATCTCGTCCTCTGTCGTCCCTTTTTCCTTGTGCCCTCCATCTTTCCCAACATCAGGGTCTTTTCCAGGGAGTCTTCTCTTCTCATGAGGTGGCCAAAGTATTGGAGCCTCAGCTCCTCCTGTTATATTTCTGTTATATTTCTCCACACACCCAACCCTGCACAGTATTTTTCCCCCCTGCACAGTATTTATTACATTTTAAACTTGCCCTTCTCTAAAGGAGCCGTGGGGTAGATTAAGACAGTGGTTCCCTAAGTGGATAGGGATGCGGGTGGCGCTGTGGGTAAAACCTCAGCACCTAGGGCTTGCCGATCGCATGGTCAGCGGTTCGAATCCCCGCAGCGGGGTGAGCTCCTGTTGTTCAGTCCCAGCTCCTGCCCACCTAGCAGTTCAAAAGCACCCTTAGGTGCAAGTAGATAAATAGGTACCGCTTTACAGCGGGAAGGTAAACGGCGTTTCTGTGTGCTGCGCTGGTGCTGGCTCGCCAGAGCAGCTTCGTCACGCTGGCCACGTGACCCGGAAGTGTTTCCGGACAGCGCTGGCCCCCAGCCTCTTAAGTGAGATGGGCGCACAACCCTAGAGTCAGACATGACTGGCCCGTACGGGCAGGGGTACCTTTCCCTTTCCCCAAGTGGATAGTACTGTCCCCTGGGGTGGGGGGAGTGGGATTGCCTAGGCAGGTGCCAAGAGTCAAGGGGCAGACTGTGAAAAGCTGGTATCACAGGAACAAGTGCATCAGTGTTGTTGAATTAATTAAACTAAATTGATTTAATTGGATTCCAAATAAATGTGCAATTCATTGTTGCTGTTTAGAATTTTATTGTGTCATTATCTTCCTTAGTGAGTCATGCAAACGACTAATGCTTTAGGGGGCACTGGGGATGAATTTCTGGAACCGTGGGGGGGGGGTGTCCTGAAAAAGTTTGGGAATCACTGGTATAAGAAATAATGGAAGGCCCAAGATCATCCAATATGGTTTGTCGCTGTGTGGGGATTTGAATTGGAGTCTCCCTGTTCTAAGGTGACACCAGCGCCGTATTTAGGGTGGTGCGGGCAGTTTCTCTCCCCTGCCCCTGGGTGCCAAGCTGGTGCAGGACTGAGAAGATCCATAATTGAGAAGATCCATTTTGGGGCACCAAATGTTGGCCTTACATGAGGCACCATATTACGAAAGATTACCAAAGTCCACCCTGGGTGACTTAACCTGGGAGTAAAACCCCCATGCTGAACATTCAGCAGGACTTACTTGTGTTAAAAGAAGTGGCGAAGAGTGTCAGGATGAGACCTGGGGGGTCCAGATTTATATCCTCGTGAAGCTTGTCATACTGGTTGACTTTCGGCCAGTCACTACAGTGGTACCTCAGGTTAAGTACTTAATTTGTTCTGGAGGTCCATTCTTAACCTGAAACTGTTCTTAACCTGAAGCACCACTTTAGCTAATGGGGCCTCCTGCTGCCGCCACGCCGCTGCTGCGCGATTTCTGTTCTCATCCTGAAGCAAAGTTCTTAACCCGAGGTACTATTTCTGGGTTAGTGGAGTCAGTAACCTGAAGCGTCTGTAACCTGAGGTACCACTGTATTTCTCTCGATCCGGCCTACCTGTCTTGCAAGGTAGCAAATGAGGAAAACACTATATATTTGTCATTTTTTGGGGGGGTTTTTACTGAAAAATTGTTACAGGTGGTTGTGGGGATCCCAGATTCCTCCGCTGTCAGTTCACGCTGACAGTACAATAAGTATCAATAAATCTGTCTTAGTTTACACATATAGAGTAATATATGCCCACCAAATGTACAAAGAGATAGCCAAGTGAAGTGCAAACGCAGTCTTGTTTTAGCTGTGTGCTGAAAACTTTTCTGTTCTGCCAAGCCTATGCACACACACAATTTAATTAGCTACCTTTGTTTTTAACAGCAGAGGTTTTATGTCTGTTTGGGTGTGGATTTTAGCCATGCTTTATCTTTATATTTGGAGAACATTTGGGTCAAGCGGTTTAGAATTTTTCGCGGCAGATGAAGAGGAGATGTTATATAGATGCGAATGATTCAGTAGGATCCACAGGCTTGATATATGTTGTTCTAAGTGCCCCAGAAGCAGAAAACTTGTGCAATAATAATAACAACAGTTCATTAGTCATTGAGTGTTATGAGTGTGCATCACACTTGACAGAGGGCTGAGAACTTACAATAAAACTTGACACAGTGGGAAAAAACAAGGCGGTAAACAAGGAAGCAATATGCAACTGTTTCAGTTATACACCTTCTTAGACTTGGTTACAATTACAAGTTGTTACATACCATAAACTGCTCTTAGGCTTGTATCTCCAGCACTGGTTATATACTACACCACACACCAAGGCTTCTCCACATCCCATCTCAACTCGCTGTGTACATATACATTTAAATTATATTACTGCCACCTGCAAAAATCCTGGGAATTTTAGTTTATCCCACGCAGAACTACAACTCCCAGCACCCACAACAAACTACAGTTTCCAGTATTATTTTTAATGGGGATAAACTTTAAAATATGGTGTGTACATGGAGGCTTTTCTGTGTCCCGTCTTGACTTGCTGGCTGCAAAAACACCACAAATTTAAAGCACCCCACAAATCTTGGGAACTGTAGTCTATCCTTCACAAAACTACAACGTAACAAACTACAGTTCACAGGACTCTCCCTTTTTGAGGGGTGCTTTAAGGAGACCCTGTGTGGTATAGTGGTTAGAACATGAAGACTAGGAGCTGGGAGAACAGGGTTCAAATCCCCACTAAGCCATGAAGCTCACTGGGAGACCTTGGGCCAGTCACTGCCTCTCGGCTTGACCTACCTTGCTGGGATGTTGTGGGGATTAAATGAGGGAGAAAACATGGCATTCCAACTGAGAGGAAAAGGTGGGATATAAATGAATAAGTTTATGTATGTATACATCCAGAGAGAGTCTACTGACACTTCTGCACATTCTGCTACAGTGTGATGGGAGAAATGGGCATTATTGCTGCCTCTCTTGTCACTACCTTTGTTTATCTCTCACAAACTACAACTTCCAGTACCCTTAAAACACTAAAGTTCCCTGGAGTGTGGAAGTGTTGTTGTTGTTGGTTTTTTTTTGGGGGGGGGGTAGCCAGGGCCGGATTTAGGTTTTATGAGGCCCTAAGCTACTGAAGGTAATGGGGCCCTTTATACGTCCAGCTGTCCTTTGTCAACAACAAATTGTCACTGTTTACTGTGCTGAATATATGCTATATGGTAATTTATGGACCTAATAGGTATCTAAAGCCATTTTATTTGTTTTTTATCTTGTATTTTGGAAAAGTACATCCAGTTTTTATTCCTTTAATTTTTTGGGGAGCCTGCAAGAGAGTGGGGCCCTAAGCTATAGCTTATTTAGCTTCTATGTAAATCCAGCACTGGGCGGGGGTGGGGGGGAAGCATTATTTTAGTATATGGTGTGTACACAGTCAGAGAGAGAAAGAGTAAGAGTCCTCTGTAGCTTCTTCACTGTCATCTATACTGAGGTAGGGTGGGTAGTACTACTGCTTCTGCCATCACCTTCATTCATTCACCACTTTATCCTTCACCAAACTACAACTCCCGGTGCCTGCAACAAACTACAGTTCCCATTTTTCGGGGTGTGTGCTTTAAATGTATAGTGTGCACTCATCCAGAGAAAAAAAGAACACCCACAGCATCTTCTGCACATTTTATCCCCCCACCAAACTACAAGTCCCAGCACCTGTTACAAACTACAGCTTCCAAGATAAATGTGTGTGTTTTTCAAACGCTCTTGCATTCAGAAGGAGAGAGCCCCCTGCGTCTTCTGCACTACAGCAAGGTCGGTGCGTCGGTCCTGCTACCTTACTTCTATGGCTAGTTTATCCCTCACCGAACTACACCTCCCTGAACAAACTACACTTCCCATTTTCACCTTTTCGGGCGAGTGGGAAAACGTGGTTCGCGTGTTTGGTGTGTCCCTGTACCCAGGCGCCTGCTGCAACTTCTGCGCATTCCACTACAGCAAGGTAGTGCCGGCCAGGCAGGGGTTACTTACGGCTGCCTCTCCTGCCGCCGCCGCTCTCTAGTCACTCCAGCTCCGCAGCGCCCCTAGCAGCGGCCGAGGCGAAGGCGAGCGCTCCGTAACAGCGCGCGGGCGCGCCTGAGCTGGAGGAGAGCCGCCGCTCTTCTCATTCCCCCCTCCCTCCTCTCCCCCCCCGCCTTTCCCCGTCCAGCCGGGAGGCCTGTCCCACGTGGGCCGCGCTGGGCCAATGGCGAGGCGCGGTGCTCCTGGCGGCCGCCATTGCTGTCAGAGCCCAGAGCTGAGGCGAGAGGGCTGTATGTGAGCGTGTGTGTGTGTGTACATATCTCTATGTACGTTTGAGGCGGCGCTGAGGGAGGAGGGGGGGAAAGCTCCTCGCCGCCGCCGCTGCTGAGGAGAAGAAAAGGAAGAGGAGGAGGGGTGAAAAAATAGAGAGGAGGGGGCCAAAAAAGGAGGAGGGAGACTGGTCGGTCGCGCGCACGAGCGGGACCGCGCTTCGACTAATATCCCGGTGACGACTGCGACGACGACGACGAGCCGGGGCGTGTGTGAGGGAACGAGAAGGAAGCGGGAGGCCCCGTCCTCCTCCGCCCTCCTCCTCCTCCTCCTCCGCCCGTGAAGAAGGAGGACCCACCCGGCGCCGCCGCCGCCGCCGCCTCCTCACATCTCGTCACACCCTCCTCCACCGCCGCCGCCGCCGCACTCCGCTTGCCGTCGCCGCCCGCGCCGATCTTCCTCGTTTTCTTTTTTTTTGTGCGTGCGTGTTTTGTTTTTCTGCCTGGCGAAGCGGGCGGGCGCCGAGGAGAAGGAAGGCGAGCGAGAGAGCCCGGCCTCGCCCGCGCTGTGTGGCCGGGGTGGGCGAGGCGGCTGAGCGGCGTCTCTCCTCCTTCCTCCGTCTCTCCTCGGAAGAAGCGCGGAGGGAGGGGGGGAGGCCTTGAAAAGAGAGCGGCGGCGGCGGCGCCCCCCCTCGTCTCCACCGGCCGGCCGGGCCCGCCCACCTCGGCCTTCCTGAGACCCCCCCCTCCTCCTCCTCCCTCCCCTCCTCCTCCTTCCTCCTCCTCAGACATGCCCCGCTCTGGAGGCCGGGCTCGCCGAGGAGGATCATGACTGCGGTGGCGAACGGGGCGAGCCTGGAGGACTGTCACTCCAACCTCTTCTCCCTGGTGAGTGGCCTTCCTTATCCTTCTTGTTATTTGTGCCTTCAACAATGCGACCCTAAGCCGGGGCTACTCGGGAGCAAGCCCAGGCGCTGCGGGGAGGAAACGCTGGAGGATCCGGCGGTGCTGACTTCCCTGCGCTGCTTGAGGAGCTGGAGCCTGCAGCCCGCTGGGCGCTTGACCACCACTCGCACCCCATCGGGGGTGGGTTGGGTGGGGATGAGGCCCACCCGAGCCAAAGCAAGGGAGAAAATGCTGATAGGGTTTGTAGCAGAGTTAGGATCGTAAGTAGCCTCATGCTGAAGCCTGCGACCCTGTGGGCACTCAGTCCACCTGGGGGTAAGGCCCACGGAGCTCAGGTGGCCAGGCTGAAACAAAGAAAAAACGCCGTTTGTTGTCATTTCCTGCGTGCACACAGGGGTTTTGTTAGGATGGCAGCCGGCTGAGCTTGCAATCCCGTAGGCATTTAACCTCTTGCGGCGGCGGGAAAAGAGAGGTAAAGGCCCACTGAGCTGAGAGGCAGCCGTTCTAGAAGCAGGGAGAAAATGTCGTGGGGCCGATTTCCTGGGGTAAGTAGGGTTGCAGCCAGAGACCCTTAACCTGGAAGCCAAATGTAGAAGCTGCCATGCTAAAACGCGCCTCCTTACTCCCTGGCGAGTGGGGTTAGGGTTTTGCAGTCTGGGGCACCTGGGGGGTAAACCTCTTATATGGGAGGCCGCCATCCTAAAGCACACTTCCTTGGGAGCAAGGCCTCCTTGGATGTAGGCTTTGCTGATGGGTAAACTGCTTCCGTTTGTGCACGTTCACGGGGATGTCAGCTTGCTTCCTGGGTCTGCTTGGACGGCGGCCTTATTGTGCCACCCTGTGCATGCTTTCCTCGGAAGTATGCCGTTGTGCTCGCCGGGAGGCAGCTCCTAAGAGAATCGCAGCTCCATGCTAGGCTAAGCAAGGGTTTATTTCCCCTCTTCTCTCCGCTTATGGGCTAGCGGCCTTGCATTGCAATCCTGTGCTCTGTGTTCAGCGTAGGCCAAGTACAAACGTGCGTATGAGCAGCTTTGCCGCCTTTCCGCGGGATCCTAGGCATAGCTGCTCGCAGGCTGGCCTTTACCGTGTTTCTGAGCGGGCATTTCGGATTTCAGATTCGCAGCGTGGCCCTTGCGGTGCTCTGCCAGTGGAGCTTGCTCCCGTGGCAAGCGTGCCTGGGATTGTTGCAAGCCTGGAGGCAGGAAGGGGAGGAGGGTGAGAGTCTGACAAGAGGCAGGGGACGCTGCGAGGCCTACTTGCTGCTGTTGCTAATGTTTTCCTGCCTCCTGCTGACCCGCTCCCGGCAGCAACTTTCTCGGCCTTTATAGCCTGGGTGTCAAGGTAGTCCTTGGCCCCGACTGCTCTTCCCGCCCCGCTTCCACTCGCCCGCCCCTCTTTCTTGCAAAGGGACTCGCGCAGGGGGAACTGCCGCTTTGCGGCGCCCCCTCCTCTCTCCGTGTTCCCCCTCCGTCTGGTAAGCGGAAAAAGAGTGGAGGTCGGTGGAAGGAAGGCTGACTCTGCTGTCCTGCAACCCACTTCACGCGCTTGGAGCTGGCTGCGCCTCCTCCCTTTTCTCAGCGCTATGCAAAACAGAGGAGGATTCTCACCCGGGACCCCCGGCAGAAGTCGGCGTGGCTGAGTGAGGAGAGGGGGTGGGAGGAAAACAATGCACCCCCTCCCCTTGCCAGCCAAAACTACAGCTTTTGCTTGGCGTAGGTTCCTGTGTGGTGCCCCGTCTTCCCACATTCAACCACCACCTCCTCCTCCTCCTGCGGCTGGTAATTGACAACTTTCACTCTGTTACTTGGATTGTGTAACTTGATATGAATGGAGCTGTAAGGGTCAGCTGTTCAGACTGGCAGCTACCTATGGATCTTTTCAGAGAAAGTCAGCTGAACTTGAAAAAGACCAACATTTGTTTCAGGACCAGGTCGTTGATGTTTTCAATCGTTATGCTTTTCTGGCAGGCAGGTGAAAAAGAAGTCTTGGGTGGGTCTTTTGCCTGGTCAGCTGTCTTCGAGGGAAGTGGGTTTACTTAGGGCATGTGCTTGTTTACATCTGCAATTGTTAATTAGTAGCACAAGTTAAAGTAAGTCGAGTGTGAGAAGAGGGGTCTGAGTATTGCAAGTAGCTCAGAGCAGTGTATCATCTTAATGTGGACTGGAGTTGCAAAAAAGAATGATTATGTTTATTAGAATCAAGGACCTCTGGGTTGCTTATTTCATGGTTTTAAGCTGTTTGGATTGTACAGCAATCTCTTCTAGCTCCCAACAGCAGCACTATACTGCCCCAATTTTATAATAAATAATAAAAGAAAAAAAGTGGGATTGGTGGAAAGAGTTAAGAACAGAGAGATATGGAGAAATAGTCATTATTCTTTTATTTATCAGATTTGTAGATAGCCCTTCATAGGGTGATCCCAGGGCAATAGCCAACATGTTACAAAATGTGCAATAATGTAAAATGATATATTAATTAAAAGCAATCATTAAAAAAACCAATCAATAAAAAAATAACAGCATGAGAAAATATAAAGCTTTAACAACTAATTTACCCCCAAATGCCTGGGAGAATAAAAGCATTTCACTTGGCAGAAGAAATGCGTAAGAGTTTCCACCAAACTAAGCGTAGGGGAAGGGAAATGATTCAGTCCCACATTGCAGGTTGGGGTTAATAGGTGGGTGCCAAACCTATATACCCAATATGTGTATTGGAGTTTTTCTAATGGGCCAACATCACTAAATGCTCTATATAACTAGTCCCTGCAGTAGTGTGATACCCTTTATTGCTGCTGCCCTTCTATCTCTGCCTGATTGTCCTAGAGATAACTGCTTGTGTCTTTAAATAAATATAACTGATATGTCTCTCCGCCATGCATTAGGAAATAGAGATCCTTCTGTTGTCTTTTTAAAGTGGTGGGATGATGTAACTAATGTTTGTTGATTGTAGTTTAAATTATGTAAATCAGTTGGGCTTGCTTGATGTTCCTCAAATTTTTGATACAAATTTAGGAGAGTTATATTGTTTAAAATTTCTTTCTTGCTAATATTTTTATAATAATAATAATTTAATATCTATACCCCGCCCATCTGGCTGGGTTTCCCCAGCCACTCTGGGCGGCTGTCAACCGAATATTAAAAACACAATACAGCATTAAACATTAAAAACTTCCCTAAACAGGGCTGCCTTCAGATGTCTTTTAAAAGTAAGATAGTTGCTTATTGCCTTGACATCTGATGGGAGGGTGTTCCACAGGGCAAGCGCCACTACCGAGAAGGTCCTCTGCCTGCTTCCCTGTAACCTGACTTCTTGCAGTGAGGGAACCGCCAGAAGGCCCTCGGCGCTGGACCTCAAGGTCCGGTCTGAATGATGGGGGTGGAGACGTTCCTTCAGGTCAGCACCAACACTTTGAATTGTGCTTGGAAACATACTGGGAGCCATTGCAGATCTCTCAGGACCGGTGTTACTTTGTATGGGCAGCAGATAGGACTGCCAGTGAGTGAATTGTGTAGATCAGGGGTCAGCAGCCTTTTTCAGCCGTGGGCCGGTCCACCATCCCTCAGACCATGTGGCGGGCCAGACTATATTTTGGAAAAAAAATAATGAACGAATTCCTATGTCCCACAAATAACCCAGAGATGCATTTTAAATAAAAGGACACTTTCTACTCATGTAAAAACACGCTGATTCCCGGACTGTGGGCCGGATTAGGAAGGCGATTGGGCCGCATCCGGTCCCCGGGCCCTAGGTTGCCTACCCCTGGTGTAGATCTTGCATTCAGTACAGGAATGAAGTCTAGTTCTTTTTCTATTAAATTAGTATGGCTGGGAAGCTAAAGATCATCAGAGTGACTGGGTGTGTACACATGCAGATGTGTATGTGTTCATAGCAGGACATCTGAGTAGAATCAGTTAAGTTTTAAAAGATGATACTCTGGCCCCTCTCTTTTTTAAAAAAAGTCCACATGAGTTCACAGGCACTTCTACATAAAATGTGAAAGTATATCTCGTCGTTTGAAAGTTGTCTGTATAGTCATTGGGGCTCAATTCCATGTAATGGGTTGTCTCTGTGAGAAGAATATACTTCTGCTTGTGCAGTGATACTTGAACTTCCTCTTCCCTCTTCTCCCCTGTGAACCCTTAAAATGTGCTTTGGAGGGACCCTCAGGAGCAAATTTTAGAGTGCAAGAGGGGAAGAAGAAGAAGGTGAAGTCCCATTGCATTAGAAGAAGAAGCCCACTCATGCATTTTTTATTCTGTCCAATATGCTTAGATCTGGGGTGCCAACATTATTTACAATATTGAATTTATATCTCATCCTTCTTCCCAATTGGAGTGTATCAATGCCACAGCCTGATTCTATGCATTCTCTTAGGTACTCTTACTGGGCACAATGGGGCCTACCTCCTATTAATTCAGGATTACAACCTGAAAAAGTGTAGTGTGCATCAGAAAATATTAAAACCTAAGCTTAAGACGTTTTTCTCCCACATGCTTATTGGTCTTATAATGATAATGATAATAATGTTATTATTTGTACCCCACCCAACTTATTGGGTTGCCCCAGCACAATAAAATACTTTATATTTTAAAATGCTAATGGATTAAAATAACGTTGCCCAATTTATTTTAAAAGTGGTCTTGCTTTCAACAATGCCTCAAATTGCATTGTACTAGAATTTGTGTTTAAACCCACCTTTGTCATGAATGAATGCAAGTGATGCGATTGCTGCAATGTGACTAATTTGAAAAGGGTTCATCCTCTTACTGATTAAATATATCCCTGTCTCATGCATCTCTACCCAGAAGCAAGTCTCGCATATTCTTTGCTAAGTGTGCATTAGATTGCCATTATACGCTTTTTTGTTGTACAAGAATCCTGCCCATATTACACAAAGCAATGTTTGTCTCTTAACCTTGGCGAAGTTTTTTTTTTTTTAATTGAACAGATATTGAGCATATGGAAACAAAGAACAATCATGCTGCAGTTGCTAAATCTGAGGGGTTTCTGTATAAGCAAGCATATGGTTTCTGCCACCATGGGGTAAAGACAGTAATGGACTCTTAACTTGAGCAGAGAACATCAAAACTTGTATGTTTGTCTAGTTTTTATTGCACTACATTTGTGTGTGAGTGTTTTCATAACAAGGATCTGATGATTCACAATAATGTGTTTCAATACATCACTTATGGTATTGTTGACATATATGAAATAATAAATAGAAAATACAGTGAAAACTATGAAGTACTTCATAAATGTTAATTTGTTAGGGTTTCTTTTATAATTTAAAAATGAGATCAGAATACTTAACATTTACCCAAAAGCCAAACTTTATAAAGGTTAAAGCTACCCTGGATTGTATAATAAAAAAGATACCCTCAATGCTTGATTGATTTCTAAATAACACAGATTTATAATAGAGAATGGATTTCTCATTGCTCACAAAGTATTTCCAGAGTGCAGGAGACTCCTTGTGCCTGGGAAGTTGTCCCCGCTGGCTCCTTTGGGAGCTATGTGGTTAATTTTACTAAGCATTTTTAAAAACACGATATTTTGTCCTTTTGTTCAAGAGCCAACTTTAAAGGAGTATTATGAAAAGGCAGCCTGTTTCTATGAAGATGAACAGGAATGATTATGTGATTGGAACATTCAGGACCTGATGTTTTTAATGTAGTGATTTGTGCATAGTTAATACACTTTCACAGAAAGATACAAACTTGAGGGAAATCCCCCCCCCCCGTGAGATTCTTAGAGTAGATCTACACCATACATTTAAATCACTTGACTTTTCCCAGAGCATCCAAGGAACTGCAGTCCTCCCCAGAACTACAATTCCAAGCACCCTTAACAGATTACAGTTCCCACTTGCTTTAAATTACTTGTTTTAAATATGTGTTAGATGAACTTTGGCTGTGTGGTGTAGATTGGCTCTCAGTTCGGTTATGCTGGGATTTTTTCTTCCTACTGAAATAGAGTGCCTTTTCAAATGCTGATTTTTTGTAATCTCAAACCACGTGACTGATATTGTTTGGATGATTTTTTTAGGTTCTGATTTTCACTTCTCGATTCATACCATTATCACCACCAGTACATACTATTTCTTATTAAATGGGCAGCACCAGCTCTTCCTTCAGGCAACTCAGTGCTTATATAACAACAACAACAACAACAACAACAACAACAACAACAACAACAACAACAACAACAACTTTATTGTCATTGCCCCCTTCGGGCAAAAGATTCGTGGGTTATATGATGATCTGATTGTTTCAGATGAAATGCAGATATTTCCATTGATTCCTTATACTTAACTGATATGCTGTGTAAAACATACTTTTATGTAGCACACTCTTGTTAAAAGCTTGGTATAGTGTCTGATACTTTTACTGTTCTTAGCCGATAACACTTCCAGTCTTTTACTGCAATCCTGATTACAGACAAGTTCTTGCTGATCTGTGGGATTTCACAATCCTAACTCTTCAGCATTGCAGCATATGCCTTCTTTGTTTGGTAGGAAACAGTTTTATGTAGCACTAGACTTGTCAGTTCTGTTCCTTTGATCTCAGCTTGGAAACTACAGACAATACTTGTTTTGCGTGGGGGTTCCCTTCCAGACCCCTACATGCATTGGTGGAGCACATGTAAGCTTTCTCTAACCCCTTTTCATTACATCTTTACAGCGTTTTGCGGCTACTTCAGGATTTGGTACCATTCGTGTGTGCACGGTCACACGTCATTTTGATGTGCCTATATCGGTTGCTGCTTGTAATGAGAATGAGTTCAGTTTAAAAATTACATTGAGGATGCATTATTGAGACCATATTTATGTCTCATCTGTGGAACTTGGTGCTGCAGACTTTAGTTGCATGAATAAAAGACAATAAATTACCTGTTTACCTATGCCAAAATGTAAGCTGACATCTTTAAATTTCATTTCTTCATAGTTCTAGTGAATATGAAATATCCATGCTATAGTAAGAGGTGTTAAGATCCCTTTGCAAGTGACTTAATATTAAGACCCCTTTGCCTGTATCTTAAGAGTGGTTCCTTCAACAGAGACTCAGTGGGGAGGGTTTTGTCTACACACTGGAAATGAGGAAATAATACTTTTATTTTTGCTTTGGGGTGAATCAGTGGTGACTGCTCTGTTGTTCAACTGAAAGCATGGTTCTCATCAAAAATTTGATTGCAGGCTAGGAGCATAGAGCCAAGTGTGAGGTGGACATCTGAAGGAGGCATAAAGAATTGACTGGTGGTGCTCAGCCCATTTCTATAACTCCCCTTAGGTTTTGTGTGTTCCTTTAAGACACCCCTCTAATGTTCTCCAAATGTTTCAGACAACCAACTCCCATCAGCTGCTGGTAGCATGCCCAGCATGATTCTATCTGCCCTGGCATCATACAGCTGTGCTGCGTGGCACTGATGAGAGTTGTCCAAAACAAATTGGAGGGGCACCATGTTTGTCTCAGCTGCTTTAGGTGTAGAAAAAGCACCTTCCTTATCATAGGTAGTGAAGAATGTTTAAAGTAGGAATTTGGATACAGTCCTTGCCTACTCAACTGAAGGGCTGTAACTCCCTGGGTAGTGCATCTGCTTTGTATGCAGAAGGTCCCAGTTAAATCCCCTATGACATTTCTAGGTGGGCTGGGGGGGATATCCTGGAGAGCTGCTGACAGTTGGAGCAGACCAAACTGAGCTAGATGAGCTAGCAACTTATTCTGTAAGAATTATGTGTTTACTTTGATATTGTTGCATTCTATTGAGGTTTCTCTTCCCAGCTGTGAATTTCTAGGGATGTGGGAAAACACTTCTTTTCTCCTTCCTTTTGAGTGGATTATTGGTGGAGCAGAGACAAATATTTATTTCGCGTCTTGCTGGGACAAGGAGTGGGGATGCTAGTTTGTTACTTTCTCCTCCCACCCCTGTTGATTTTGACAAGTTTGTTTATTTTTAATAAACAAAATATACCCCTCTCTTCAGCAGGTGGGTTTCAAAACAACTTGCAACAACGAAATGAAAAATATACAAAACTTTAAAATGTAAATTAAACCTTCCAAATGTATTTAGTTGTAACTGAACCTCCCAAATGTATTTATTAGGAATTAGAATATATATATTCAGCTTAACTGAAAAATTCCATAAGCGGTGTACATAAAACAATATCAAACAATAAATTTTAATATACAGATACACTAAGCAACATTTCAAAACAAGTATAACTGAAGTGTATGTGCAGAGATAGGCCTGCTGAAATATCTTTTTAGGCAGACACATGTGTTACCACAGTTTGACAAAAGTTTTTTGATGTTTTTTTTACTACGGTGGTTGCCATTGACTTACGAAAATGTATACTTGTGTGATTCATTTTATTAATTACTTGGTGATACACGATGCAGACCTAAAATACCCAGCGAATTTTGATAGCTTAGTTAGCAGGACCATTTTATACCAGGCTCTTGATAAAAGCTTTGCTGCCGTGCTTCAGGTTGCTCTTCCTGGTGAGAGTGCAGATGCCCATGTACGAGCTGGCAGGGTTGAGTTCCCTCTTGGACTGTCACAGGTGCCTGGCAATGTTGTTAGAGAAATTGATTCAGGTTTCCCGGGGCAAGGATCAAGAGCTCCTTGGCACAGGGAAAAGTAGAGAATATAGCAGACTCTTCCTCTTTAGTATAAGGTCAGCAGAGATCTAGTGGGGAATGAGTTTCAGGAGAGGCCTCCCTGGGAGGATTGGGGCAGGCACCTAGTAAGGTTATCGTTTGTTGCATATCCATCTGCTCCATGACAACTTGAGATACATGATCCAGTAGGTTTTGTTCTAGTTGAGTCTACTGATAACTTGTCTTGATGTTGTGGTAGTTTTATGGAAACTATTCTGAATGAAATTAGATAAGGATTTCCATACTTCTTTCAGTATACTGGGATTGTTTTTGCAGGTGGCTTCTGTTCTGTTTCATTCTCTTTCAGAAGGCAATTTATATTAATGTGTGACTTTAAAAACCTGAAGTAGGCAAAGAGAAACAATTTAACAAACTTCTTATCTGCACCTTTCACCTTGTCTTGTTGCCTTGTCCCTCCTGCCACTGTTGAATTCTTTTGGGCACATGAATAAGGAATTCTGAGCCAGGAGGGTTGTAAGCTTATGATACTATCTATGAGAGCAAGTATCATGTTGCTAGTGTCAAATTTGTTTGGTTCCTGCATTCCTGATCTGTGTTGACCTCTGAAAACACTGCACTGCAACATTTCACTAAGCTGAGTTAATGAGAACTTAGCCATTTCGTCAGGATACCTCAGACAGGGCAGTGTTTTCCAGATGTTTACTTAAGGGTGCATGATGGAAGAAAATCTCATTGGCTGTTTGTTTTTATGACTTAGGGAATTATTTGTGACTGAAGTGTTAGGGTTCAGGGACTCAGTAGCTTTTATCTGAAATCATTTTTGGATTTCAGATTGTGTGCAAGTAGCCTAAGCTTTAATCAGAGCTAAACTAATTTACTCTGTGCATTAAATCTAGCAACATGTGACAGTGTTGTAATGCTGCCACTGACTGATCTTTTGACAGCTTCTTAATAGTCTCCGTAGCTAAAGAATATGATTTTGCTTAATGATGGTGCCTTGTTTTTAAGATATTGGCAATAATTCCCTATGTATATGTGCATCCCACTAACCCATGTACTCATATGTGATGCATATATGTATATGGTATATGGCTATTGTCAATTTCCTCTTAATCTTTATCAACTTTCATACTACTTTTTACAAAGGTTGTCTGCTGGAATTGCAGTGTGCAAAAATGTCTGCTGGAATTGTTGTGTGCTTACTAGAGTTGTGGACTTTGTAATAGAATTCAAAATTGGAATAGGTTTCTGGAGAACTTTGTAACAAAGCCCAATTGGGGATAATAAATGTAAATGTTGTGATAACGTACATGCAATCCATGTACTGAGATGGGTTTTTTATGTGAGGGACTGATACTTTATGGTACAAAACAGCTTATTACCTCTTTGAGAGGATGACTACATCATGTAACCACATAACAAGCATAAGATGCCATTGGTTGCTTCTTAAACAGTTCTTGTGTGTATGATGAGGCACTTACTTTGCAGGATGTTTGCTGCCCTGGCTACTTGCCCATTTCCCTGGATTGAGGCCATAGCCTTAAATGAATATATCAAACAAATGAAGGCTGCGATCCTAAACACATTTACTAGAAAGAAAGCCCCATTGAACACAGTAGTCCTTACTTCTCAGTAAACCTAAATAGGATTGCACTGAACACTGTTTAAAGCTTGAAACAGCATTCTTGAGCACACTGGAATAATGTTATACCTCATTTTTCCTGCTTCTTTCATGCAGCTCAGCAGTGTTGCCGCTCAGTAGGAGTCTTTCCCTGATGGCATCATTGTGCCTCAGGGAATAGTATATACACAATTCTATTTTTAGGAAGAGGGTTATAAGTTGTGATCTTAAAGGGTTTTAAAAACCCTACTTGCCTATATGCTTATCTGTATGCTCCTTGGCTTGACATAGTGGAACTCCCCTAGGATGCAGCTTTTGAAAAAAACCTCAGTTCTCTTTTGTCATTCTTTAGACCACAGGACTTCCTGGTCTTCTTTTATCTCTCTCCTCCCTTTATGGTGATAGCTTTAAGCACTTATACTGAATAGAAGAGAGGAGCACTATTCTCTCTCTCTCTCTCTCTGTGTGTGTGTATCTATGTGTGGGATGGGCAGAAAGTAGATCAGGATCTGCTGGTATATTTCTGGTAGATTGGCGAGGTTTTCCGGCTCCATATTGTTTAAAAATAGCAATAGCAAAACAACTTTTGCCACCTAAAATTAGACAGAAGAAATGAAGAAAGCTAACCAGGAGTGTGAGATAGGACTGGGATCTCATTTCAGTGTTCATGCTGAAGACCAAATCCAAGGCTCACAATGCACTCAGGGATGTTACATGGAAAAAATATGAGAGACATTACACATACTTCTGTAAATCAAGAAAATCTTTAATTAAAAATAATAATAATAATGCACTCAGGGTACCTTGAAACATTAGTGCTAATGACTTTTGCACCTTGTTACATTGCATTTTTTTGCATCTATATTTTGTAAAAAAAGTTAAGCCTGATGAATGCTCCCATTATGATGCATATATAATTAACTCAGGGGTTGTCAACATTTTTGAACAAGTGGGCACGCTTCAAGTGCTATGCGCTCCAGTTTGAAAATGGCTACCATGGGGGTGTGGCATAACACAAAATGGCTGCCGTGGCATAACACAAAGTCCTGATTGTGGAGATGATGATGATGATGATTACTTATTCAACTTATACACCACCCTATACCCGGAGGTCTCAGGGCAGTTCACAACAAGACCACAACATATAAAATCAAACCAAAAGCAATAACCCAGTAACGCCCCCCCCCCCACATTCTGAAAGGGTGTTGGATGTCAATAAGATCAACCAAAGGCCTGGTTAAAAAGGAACATTTTTGTCTGGTGCCTAAAGGTGTATAATGAAGGCACCAGGCGAACTTCCATGGGGAGAGCATTCCATAGACGGGGAGCCACTGAAGAGAAGGCCCGTTCTTGTCTTGCCACCCTCTGGACCTCTTGAGGAGGAGATAGAGGTGTTAAAGGCACATGAGCACTGTTCCCCCTCATGCCAGTCCTAAACCCAAGCCTAGGCTGCCATCCTGTGCCCATTAACTCCATTAAACATAAAGAGGCTTCTTTCTGAAGTAGATATATATACAATTTTACTGTAAGTTAGCTATGTAGTGAATTCTTAATGAGTTCCTGGACATCACCTCCTGCACAGCAGGCGACATGGCTCATTGCAGAGTTTTCACATTGTGCGTTTGACATTCTTTTTAATATTCACCCACACTTGATTGCTTAGTAGTATTTGCAGAAAATAACATATTGTGTGTACCTGATCTCAGATGAACCACCCCACAGGAAAGATGCATCCCGGTTGCTAGGAAAAAAGGAAGAGCAAACTAGGGAGATTCCAAAGACTACTAGAAAATAAAACAGAAGCAGGAAATGTGCTCTAAAGAGGAGGGGAAAACAAAAGCTTTTTGGGAATCCAGGGATTCTTATTGCCTGATGTCCGACTCACTTATCAATCACAGATCTGACTTCACACATTGGCTGAAAACACTGGCAGGTGGGAGCGGCCAGGCTGGCTTATTTCGCAGAAACCGCTTCAAAGAGTACCCACACAGTTTGCTTCATAACCTCTTTTTTATAGTGCTAGTGGCTTCCTTTTTTATTTTTTATTTTTTAAAAAAGCAGGCTGTCATGGTTGTTGAGTTGGTGCCCCCCCTCGAGTTAACATATGGTAGAACAGTTCTCAGGCTCTCTTGTATCAAATTTGGTTGATGTGGAATGTAACTTTGACCTAATTACTATATTACAATAGAATTTTTTTCTGCGTTGAAAAAGAGTTCTAGAAAAAGATGCTGGAATGCTGTGCAATTCTAGTTTTCTTTTGAAAATGCAGTCTTAACTGCATGTCGGACTCGGAGCCATTTCCTGGATCATTGCCAATGCAGCAGTTCCCCCCTCCCCCATTTCTAAAGGTTATTTAAAGCCTTCTTACTGTAGTTCTGTTGTGTTGATGTCTCTAACATTAGTTTGCTAGATGTATTCCAGTCTCAAAATGCATAATTGGGCACAACCAGCAGTAGCACATGTTGGGTTTGTCTGTTTGGGATCACTCATGGAAACCTCTGGAATTTAAGTGCATGGTCAAGCACTTAGCTGTTGTTAGATTGATATCCTAGGGACCACAGGCCAGGCATGCTCTAATGTGTATTCTTGCATTTCTAGTTTTTCTGCTAAAATGGGGACTGAAAACATTCTCTTTTGTGGCACTGCATGATGAGATGACAGCAATTCTTGGAGCTAAGTATTGCTACAGAAAATACAATTTCCTTTCTCCTAAAAGTTGTGTAATAGCCATCTTGCTACATGCAAATGCCTAAAAATGGCAAGAGAGCAGAGGTGTAGGGAATTATCAGGAGATCAAACACTGAGCCACTTGCAGCCCTTCCCTGTGAAGGTGTGGGTGTGGATGTGGAAGTGGGAGGAAACATTTTTTAAAAGCTCTTTGAGGACAGCAGATTTAATTGTGTGTTACTCCTGCTAATTTCATGCAGAACCATAACATTTAGGTATAGTTCTGATTTGCAGGACACTCTTTCAGCTGAAACTGGTGACTTTTTATTTTTATTGTTATTGGTGGTGGTATTGTGGTAGATCTACTGATAATTTTTAAAATAACTGACCTGGTCCATCTAATTGTGAACTTTCAAATTAATAATAGAATGTATCTGAGTAAACCTGTACTATGTAGCAAAATGTCACCCAATACAGAGAACACTTTTTAAATCAGTTACAAGATTTTAAAATCAGTGTACTATATCTGATGAATGAACAAATTATTACAGCCCTACTTTTTTTGTTTCCACCCTTCTTAAACTGAAACTGAGGACAAATAATGTTTTCACTGTCTGGAAATCCTGTAGGAGCATAGCGCCTTATACCAAGTTCATCCATCTGTCTCATTATTGTCTTCACTCACTGGCTGTAGCTTTCCAGGGTTTCAGATGGGAATCTTTTCCAGCCCTTTTAACTACAGGCTAGGATTGAACCTGGGACCTTTTACATGCAAAGCATATGCTCTTCCACTGAGCTATGGCTTTCTTCTCACTGTGTTTACAAAGGTAACGTGATGCTGGTGATGTGCAATTTGTGTGTACTGTATGTACTCGAGCTCCTGACAGTTTTCTCCCTCACAAAAATGAGGGTGCGTGCAGAGTGCTTGCGCAAATTGGGCATCTGCATGTATCAACTGTGTAATGCATTACTTTTTATGTATAGCGGGATATGCACAAATTCCTACCTCTTTCCACTATATATACTAGTGTAAGCTTTAACTTTTATTGTGCAAAATGATTTTTAAAAAATGCCATATCAAAGTAGTAACTTTCTCTGCTTCTGGCTGTTTGTATGGTTTGGAAACTGTCTTTGTCACCTGGGTGTCCAGGAATCTGAAATACTACTTCAGCTAACGCAGGGCTAGCACCTTAAGCATAGAAATAATTGTCCAGTTCAGTATTCAGTGATTTCATTAAATCCAAGTCAGGTCAAATGGCAAGGCCAGGATGCAGAAATTATGGTTGATCTCGGTAGCCAGCTATTACTTTCTGTTAGCCATCTGTTAAGTTCAGTTCCATCCTGATAGCAACATTACATGTATTGCCAAAACACATACCAATTTTATCTGATGGAATGAAGTTATGTATAATAATGTGGGTTGATAACTACATGAACATTTAATATGAAATTCACTTTATGTGTTTCCTTTCTCCCTTTAAAGGCTGCATATTTATTATATACAGTATTTGCATTTGAAGCTCAAATATTACACTTACATTTTTGGGTACATAACTCAAAATGTGGGGAAAGTGTAGTGTCTGGCCAGCATTGACTGTTTGAGTTTCTTGTCTAAACATTTTATTTCAACACTGAGTAAGGAATTCTACCCTTTTCCAGAAGTAGGAGACTTGTGACATCCTGCATCAAGCAGCAGATTGGATCTAGTGATTTACAACCCCCCCCAATTCTAATTCTGTCTTAGAGATGTACCCCTTTTTGTGGCGTGGCTTCATTGGTTATAGTATACTTTTCAGTAGCCATTTTCTAAGCTAGATCATTGAAACTCTGTCCACAGGAGTTGGAAAAGCTGTAATTTTGAGCTGTATTCTTTCTTCAGTTTTTCTTATGAAACCAGATTTTAATGTACTTCATTCAAGTCTCTCAAAATTGCCTCCATTTGTGTGTGTGTGTGTGTGTGTGTGTGTGTAAAAGTCTGTTCAGAAGAAAAAAATAAGCTGTAAAATTTCTGTCTACAAACTTTGGCAGCTCCACAACTTTCTTCTAGGTTTCAGTACTCTGCATACTTACCTGGAAGTAAGCATTGCTGCCTGAGTAAGCATGCATTTGATCAGGCTGTAAAACACGCTGAGCATTTGCTTAACAAAACTCTTTTCTGCCAGCTGTAATACTATTTTTCCACTTATAATAAGCAGCTAAATGATCTATCAAAGAAGTCCTGCTCTTTCAAAATGCTTGCTTTGTTCATTTTGTTTCATAACCATAACCATAAGAAAATAATACATATAAAATTACTGCAGTAAATATGCTGCTAAGTACATATGATAAACCAAGCAGTAATAAAGTCAGCATGTTGTTGCAGCATAGAAAACATATGGTTGTATCTTATCATTAAAGTTAATATTCCAGAAGTTTATGAACAGATTCAATAAATCTGTTATATATATATATATATATATATATATATATATATATATATATATATAAGATACCATTGTCATTTACAGTGTGATATCCCTTTTTTTAATGCTGTTCTAAAATTTCAGGGATGGGTGTAATTTTCAGATTCTGAATCTGTAGTGTCTACTTATCCTGCTAAGTACTTTTTATGATATTTCCTTAATTCTCCCTAACACTTCATCTCCAAAGCCTTTGCATATCTGAACAAACCTTAACACTCTATCTCCAACACTTACCTGTCACATTTGTGTATATTTTACTATAGTAAGGTGCCATTAATAAATGTTTTTAATCATATATATATATATATATATATATATATATATATATATTTCAAATTAGCACTAATCAGCCTAATTGACACGTTGTTAAATATCCGAATCCACTCTTCTTCAGGTGTTTTGTTGTTTAAAAATCTTTACCTCCCCACACCCACAGGCCTGAATCCAAAATCATTGTATATATTTTACTCAGTGCTTTTTTCTGGGGGGTACGCATACCCCTAAACATTTTGTGAATCTTAAGTTTGGCCTCATTGTGGGGCAGTATTTCAATATGAATAGGAAAATGAGAGTACCCCTAAACATTTTTTTAAAGAAAAAAGCACTGATTTTACTTATGAGATTAGGACAACAGAACAAGGTCTTCAGCGAATGCTTTAAACTGGTAGGAGTCTTGTTACAAAATAGGGAGAAATAGCCTGCCCTGCACGTTTCTTCACCTTTCTCTGTGGGGTTTGCATATTCAGCTGCCAAACCCTTCCCCACTGTAGAAACTGCTAGCTTTTGTGGGGCTAAAATGAAGGCTGTACAAAGATAATTGTCACATAGTTTGCTCCACCCACTTTTGCCTCTGCCCCCGCACGTGTCAGCTAGAAGGTTGCCTGTGAGGGAATATAGCCATTGGACTGAAAATGACCCCCCTCGTCTGTTTTCTAGCAAGTACGGGCTGAGGAAATGCTCACCTGGGGATACCCTCCCTGCTAGGCCTTATTAGCAAAGCTAACTTGTGCGACCATCCAGTACAGCTTGAGAGTGACTTTCCCAGCTTCCTGTTTCCCCACACCTGTAGAATTTATGCTAATGATCCCAGCAGTAGGACCTTGGAAGCTTGCCTGCGTTGGGTGGAGCAGTTCCTCTGGTGTCCCGACAAGTTCACTGGTTTGCATTGCACAATAAGCTGTCGTTTCAACTACTGTATTTGCTTTTTTCCTCAGTCCACACTATCTGGAGCGTGGAACAAATGCCTCTAAAGACACTTCAATTCAAAGGGATTAAATGATAAGATTATGATGATGATGATTAAAATTAGAACAGCCCAGAGCCCTTCTTACAGAATTCTAATATTCACATGATTTTACAGATCTGGTCTCTAAAGTACATAGTAAGCTCATTGTAGTTCTATTTTTAGAAAAAGTATACACTACTTACAATGATAATTTTAAAAATATAAAATGGTAATGAAACCTTAAACTCTACTTGCCAGATGATTGGTGAACTCTTAGCTTCAAAATCGTATAATATTTCTATGGCAGTTGTTACTTAATGAGTTGGTTGTGCCTATGTGAAATCTGTTTACCTGGTAAGAAGCTTTAGCATCCAGACTCTTTCAAGTAAAGTTTGGAAATAGTTCAGTTCTGTTTGAAGGCTTGTAAAAATGCTTCCAGTAGCAATTGATTAAAGTTTAATGCCCACGGTCCTGCAAAGTTTTGTTTGGCTGTTGTTCCTGGCGAGTAGCCTGCTTCTAGTTTTCATGCCCATTCTTTGTCACCCAGTCAGCCATTGCTATAAATTTGATAACTGTTTTGAACTTAAATACACTTACAAGCACTTATAGAGCGCTGACAAATTATTTGTCATTTTGCCAAACGCCTTAACAAATACTTTGTCTTACAAGCAGGCATTTTAGTGTTAACAGGGACATGAACTGCTTTGTCAGGTGTGCCGATACTTTAGCCGATTCTGAAACTGGTTTCTGCTTGCCCTGGGGCTGGTTTAGTTCCTGAGATGCACTGGCTTGCATCCAAAGAACCACACACAAACACATATACATATATACACAAACACACTCACACACACACACACACACAGAGAGAGAGAGAGAGAGAGAGAGAGATAAAGAGAGAGAGAGAGAGAGATAATACTACCTCCATAAGTTGGCCCACAAGGACTTCCACAGTGTAGTGGATGTTGCTTTGCATGAGAAACATGAATGAAGAAGATATAGGTCGTGGAGTAGAAACTCTAGTGGACCATAAAAAGGTCTGAGAAAAAGAAATGTGGAAAGGGAACAAATTCCCTTTTATTTGGGATCACTTCTCTGATTAAACGTTTGCCTTTCAGGTTAGAAACAAATTTTCTGTGAGGAAAAGAGTACGTATGCTTTTCTGGGCAATGTGCTTGAATGTGTGGATAATGTGCAACTGCGGGAATTATTGAATGAGATTGAAAATCTGATCTCGATCCATTTTAGTTTGATTTCAGGCTTGTGTTTGCCTTGATTGTCCTTTTGGATGACTCCTTATGCCCAGTGGAGGACAGGAAAACTGTGTGTGTGTGGGGGGGGGGGGAGAGAGAGAGAGAGAGAGAGAGAGAGAAAAGAAGAAAGCAATCTTTTTGTAACCTTAAGCGATGCAGCTGAAGTGTGGCCATAGAATCTGAAGACTGCACAATGCTGTTTTCCATTCTTCTTTCCAATGTTGCTCCTTCCTGCACTTTGCCCAGGCCTGCCATCACAAAAATAGGTAATAAGCACAAACTAAGGGCAGGAATGATTGTTACTGGGTGGACGACAGCAGTGTATATATTTCTCAGGTGAAGAAGAAATATGTTTGTCTGGTAGGTAGTGTGTGAATATTCATGTCTGAGAAATGATCAGTTTGGTTTTTTCATTCACATAGTTATATCTTAAATACAGCCATACTTACCTGTTCCCTATTTAACCTATTTATTATAGAAAGGAAAATATCATTTACATTAAAAAAAAATATTCTAAGAAACCCCCTCCATTTTTATCCATCCTCCTCATACAGTAGACATTGCAGAAGTCTAAATGGGAGGTTACCAAATACTATTGAATAAATTCTACAAAAGAGCAGCTGTTGAAGAGGGATGTCCATGGGCTGCAGTCTGCAAGAGGCAGTTTTCCCCTATATTGCAGTAACTTTCTTATTCAAAAGCAAGTCATGTTCTACCACCATCATTTCAGTTATTATACAAAATTGCTTACCGGTCTACATTGCTGAAACTAGTTCTTATTGCAGTGGTAGCAATCAAGTTACTAAGAATTCTTAACAGATTACATTGCTGTTACGAAGCCATGTAAACTTCATTTTTATAGATAATGACTTTTTCTTATATGATAATGGACTTCGTATGTTCCAATTACACAATCTGAATGATGAAAGTAGAATGACAGGACAGTCCTGTTTGTGACGACTAAGAAGTAATCCCTATTGAGTTCAACGGGGCTTTACATCAGCTGAATGTGTTTAGGACTGCTGTCTGAATTATGCCAAATATAAGCACAGTGGTTGTAGACATTGTTTTGCAACCATCAGGCTAGTGAAATGGGATTCTGGTGTCAGAATGGCAGTTTCTGGGAATATGATAGCTCTCTTTTCCAAATGGGGGCAATCCTCACTCTTTCCTACTTGAGGAGCAAATGGTTAGCGTGTATGTGTTTGGACTTCATGCCCTATGGCATACCACCTGCCTCTTGGAAAAATGCCAGGGTTGCTGCTAAAAGATTAAGACTGGGTGTGGATTATATATCTTTGTGCTGCTTTGATTATTCTGTAGCCTGCAGTTAAGCACTGGGAGCTGCTGGTTTTCTTACAAATCACTATTACTGGCCTTTGCTAGAGGCAAGCACAAATATAAACGATGGTAAGCCTACACTGTACCTGGATGCTACCTTGTATTTATGTTTCAGTTCTAGGATTTTATTTACACTGGTGCTTTTGAAAGTAAATCTGAACCTTTGTTTTCTTTAGAATATTCAATTTTGAATTATTAATCCTGTAATCTTTGAAATCTGTTTGGTAGGCACTGGAAGTGGTAAATCTTTTCCAGTCTTAAATCCTATATGGACGTATGTCCTCAATCTCATTCTTATAATTCTGCTTGCTGAGATGGTTGACTGGTGGAGTCTCAGACTGCCGCTACTGTTTCAAGATTAGGGTTTATTCATTGGTGTACACTTAAACTGATTGTTTTCTGAAATTCTAATAAAGAAAGGGTGACTAACCTGCAGATTAGATTGATTTAAATCAATGATTTTAAATTGGCAAGAAAAAGGCTGATATAAATCCTAAATCATGTTTTCCATTGATACTACTTCCTGTGTTTCCTGAACAATGATGCAAATCTGCCCACAAAAATCATGTATGTTATTTACACTGTTGTTTCATTCTTATAACCAATCCTTTCATCTCTTAGTGATACTGTATACATTTTGCATGCTTTCCTTTTTAAAAAACCCATAGAGTGAATAGCTTCCCTATTTAGAGGGAGTATCTTTCAAATATTTTCATAAAGGATCTTAACAGCCACACCCATGACAGGTTACAAGATTAACAACACAATCCTATTTAATGAGAAGTAAGTTCCCTTGAGTTCTGTGGTGGTTTCTCCCAAGTAAGTGGGTTTAGGGCTACAGCTGAAATATGGAAATATAGAAGTCTTGAATTTTGGCAGGCTTTTTCCATTCAGGAGGGACTACTTGCTTGCAAATTTTGTCCTCTTCTGTCAAGTATTGGGATAGAACAGTGGTTCTCAAAGGATGTAGCATGAGAGGATGACAAGTTGGGTGGGGAGAGATTCAAGGACAATCAAAGAAACATTTAAACATTTCAGTATAGTGTAGTGTAGTGTAGTGTAGTATATCAGAAGTTTTCAATCTTTTTGAATTCATAGCTCCCTTGACCAACTCTATTTTTTCTGCGGCACCCCTGTGGGGCTCAGGAGCCCAGTTATATCACCCCTTGCCTGCAGAGCTGGCAGCCTCTCACCCTTTTTTGAACATCCTCCCTTGGGGAGTGTTCTCTCAGCCTTCTCTCCTCTCCTTGGGAACCCTCCAGGCAGCCACTGCCCCTAGTCTTTGAGCTGCCCCCCACCCCAAAGAGAGGTGCTTCCTCACACTGCCCCTTGGGGGCCTGGGCCTTATCTGTCCATTCCCAACAGCAAGGGCTGGCAGGCTGGCTGGGCTTCCTCACCCACTTGCTTGCTTATTCTGAGGCCGCCTTAGACCCTGGCAACCAGCACCCCCTGGCCAGCCCCAGTGGCACCATTCGCTTGCAGATTTTATAGCCGAGACTGTTGCAACAAACAGCTGCGCAAGACTTTGGGAGGCAGAGACACGAGACGGCATTAGAGACGGAAGGGAAGGGGGCCAGAGGCCATGTTTCCCACAGCACCCCTGACCATCACTCAAGGCACCCCCAGGTGCCACTGTACACTGGTTGAAAACCACCGTAACATAACGTAACGTAACGTAACGTAACGTAACAACATATGTATTTTTGGATAGCAACATCTACAACTCTCTTCAAGAGCATTTGCTAGTCTACAGTTCTCCACGACATACTGTTGTGAACAGGGATTTTCAACTCTGTCAGATCTGAAAGATCTGAAAAGAGAAAGGCTTCTTTGTCTGAATGAGGAGATGAGAGTTTGCGGGTCTCAAATTAGACCTAATATAAATGAGAAAAAGCAAACTCACACCTCTAATTGAGTTTGTAAGCATACTTAAGGTACATATGTGTCTCGTTTATAATTATATTTTGGGAACGACTTGTCTTCCTATGTAGCTGCATTGTTTTATTCTTTCTGGGTGTCCCATGATCATATTATAAAGTAGTTGTGTTCTATGTTATAAATCAAGCACTGCTAAGGAGTTGTTTCTTATTCTTTTCCAATGTATTTCTTAGCAGTAAAAAAATAGGCGTGGAGCTAGTAAATTTTTGTTCTTAAAGTGTGGTTCAGAGAAAAAAGTTTGAGAACCACTGGGTTAGAAGAACCTGTACACTACTCTTTTTATTTTCTTGTGTTCTTCTTTCCAGAGTTGCTACTCTGTGCTTCACTTGGCAGCCCAAAAGTAGAAAGCAAAAATGAGGTACTCATGGCATGGAGGTTGAAGCAGGCCCAGATTCCTACTGAACAGATATATTTGTGAAATGATTTTCATCTAGAAAAGTCATTTATCTCAACATACTGGTTAGAAAGCTTTAATTCAGTTTATAGATTAATGTGGGGTTCTAGCTGCTATTATTATTATTATCATCATCATCACAAAGCATGATTCATAAACCAAGAACAAATCTTTGTTACAGCACATGGTTAGTCTGGAGATTGCTAAACCATAGTCCTGAGTTCAGATGGCATGTTAAGCCAAACTACAGTTCACCTTTGTGAGGCTCAGGAGCAAAAATACCAGGGAGGAGCACCTGTGTGCTTACATGTTTGTGCCAAATGTTTTTTTTTTAGCGTGATATGTGAACCAGAGCACTATGTTGCACATATCCCATGCTGTGATGTCCTGTGGGATACAAGTGTGGACTGCTGTTGTAGAGGAAATTTTGAAATCAGTGGATAGTAATTGTACAGGGTCACATTAGAAATGCAGAAAACTCGAAAGTTAATAAAACATCAAACTCTGCTGAAAGTAAGCTGTACACAAAGAGGTGTAATGAAAACAGCATTCAACCAACTTGGTTATATTTGCTTACAGATGAAAGAGATTTATTGGGTAAAGTGTGGTTATACAAGGGCAATTCTTGCACTGAAATAACATTGTTTCCCCTTCAGTGAATGTAAACAGGAAAACAGTTTTCATTTGTGAGTTTTAGCTGAGTAATATATATAGCTTTGGTCAGCTATTGGAGTGAAAGATAACTTGCAAGAACTTTGTCACAGAGTACTTCCAGCACAACTGGTAAAATTTGTTATGCTGGTGACTTAAATTGCTTCAAAACACAGAGTGCTTGGAGCTTTGGGCACATAATTCATAGATTGCATGATACAGATAAATGCTTGCTTCAGAAAGTCATTTCGCTGAACATTTCTCAAAATGCATAATTAAAAACCAAAATGAGGACTTATTCTTAATGCCCAAGTGTAGCTTTGCACGCACTATTGCCTGCTCTCTTGCTGTGAAATTTGTGGTACTGAAGTGTATATCTTTTCACAAAATGTGCATTGCCTTTAAAGTGGGTTTGAGTTAGTGTGTGTTCAAAGGATAGGGGGTGGCGGCGGTTTTGTGGGGGTAAAAATTGCTTGGAGAAAAAAAGGCATTACCTTTTGTTAATTTTTTACTCCTGACCTACTTACTTTGGTTTTGTTGAAATAGCGGTTCCAGGTTTTATCTTTCACTTATTATTAGTTCCTTCAGATCATATACATGTCTAATTCAAAGTTAACTGGCAGAAATTCTGCTGCAGTTGAAACAAGTTCAGGGCAGGCAATACCTGGCCTGATGAGATTACAGTCCAGTAATGCTTCTGGTGACTTGTCTGCATGGTGGTTGTTTTGGGGAGGAAAGTTTTGGTGGGATGGATGCACCTTATGAGCCCCTTCTGGCAGCTTGAATGTATGTGCATCTCTGCGTTGTTGTTTAGTCGTGTCCGACTCTTCGTGACCCCATGGACCAGAGCACGCCAGCACTCCTGTCTTCCACTGGCTCCCACAGTTTGGTCAAACTCATGCTGGTAGCTTCGAGAACACTGTCCAACCATCTTGTGCTCTGTCGTCCCCTTCTCCTTGTGCCCTCCATCTTTCCCAACATCAGGGTCTTTTCCAGGGAGTCTTATTTTCTCATGAGGTGGCCAAAGTATTGGAGCCTCGGCTTCAGGATCTTTCCTTCCAGTGAGCACTCAGGGCTCATTTCCTTCAGAATGGAGAGGTTTGATCTTTTTGCAAAGATCCATGGGACTCTCATGAGTCTCCTCCAGCACCATAATTCAAAAGCATCAGTTCTTTGGCGATCAGCCTTCTTTATGGTCCAGCTCTCACTTCCATACATCACTACTGGGAAAATCATAGCTTTAACTATACGGACCTATTCAGATCTCTGTGTTAACATGCTGCAAAATGCAGAATCAAATGTAATTTTTCACGATGTTTTTCTTTTACAGATTGTGGCAGGGTTATGTGTTGATTCTGTGGACCGCTGTATTGATATAGGAAGTTGTAGATTGCTTGTACTGTTCCACATTTTTGTTTGTGTTCATTGGTTTTATTGATGTGTTTATACTGTGAGCTGTCTCATAATCCTATTTTGATGAAGGGGAGTCAAATATTTGTCCTGTTTCTGTGAATGTGTGCCTGTGACACATGCTGAAAATTGACTTCCTCTCCTGAAGAGCCAAAAGCAGTTTAATGGAGGGGAAGAGAAACATAAGAATACCCGATCTGATAGTGGCTCTCAAGTAAGAAGTCCACATTACTGTTACCTTCAAGGGTCTAGCATTTTGAGGATTCTCTTGAGGTGCCTAGCATGACAATGACAATTTCTGAATGTTGCGCTATGGTTGCGTGTGCTTTATCATAATGTGTAAAGTTTGTTTTGGACATGCATATTGGTGTTTGAAACTTGAACAGAAAAATGGGAAGGCAGAAATTTGGGAGGAATCCTACAGGGGAACTTTTGGGCACAACCAACAGGATATGTTGCATCAGAGTTGGAGGTCAAAGGCACAAGATTTTTAAAAATGAGTTGGACTCCATAAATTTACTTCTGTGCCCCTGAAGGCTTCCCCACCTCTTGAAAAAGTTCCCTGAAATGGAGCCCCTTTCTCATAATTCAGAGGCATATTCTCTGTACATTCAGTTTAGAGTTACATTTAGACCATGGAGACAGTACTTGAACATTCTTGGTAAAATAACACCTTCACATTGCAACCCTAAGCATGTCTATTCAGACGTAAATTCAATTTATTTCAATGGGAATCACTACCTATTAAGTGTTGTTAGGATTGCAGCTTTTACATACCTCAGATGACATGTATCAACCAGCTCATTTCAGCACTCACCAAGCATGTTAGCTTGCTCAGTTTTTCGTTAGAAGCAGGAAGAGCCAGATGGAAGTTAAAACACTGTGCTTTCATGTTTTGAAATTAGTAATGTAGCATTTTACATGAAAGTTATGACACATTCGGTGATGTGACTAGAAAGCTCAGCTTTGGTTTAAATTGACAGTAGTACAGTATTCTTGTTTATAGGGTTTGCCAGGGTGGTGTGTGTAGGAATTTGAAAATTTGAAAGGGTATTTTCAAATACAAAGCCTTAGAAATAGTCCTGTTATAGTAAGGTCATTATTTTCACTGTAAGTTAAAGAAAAGCAAAAAAATAAAATAAAATAATAAAAAATGCAACTAGTGATTTGGGGCAGAAAACCTCTTTCTCCCTGTATATCAGATGGTGTATTAAATTCTCTCATTTCTAAAAATAGATTGGGTGACATACTGTTGAGGACACCTGCCACCCCAGATTTTCACTGATGTAATGGGACATCTCCTTCCTCTCCTCCCCTCTGCACCCCTCTGTGCACCCCCAAATCTGAGCAACTCTGGGAGGCATATGAGGGCAAAGAAGACAGGGAAGTCCATTAATTAGTAACAGAATGGTTGGATACACTATCTGTCAGACTGAATAACTTTTTTGAGGCAATATATCTACTTGCATAGTCTCTATTTCTTTGTGAAGAGAGTAGATTAAAAGCAGAAGTATGCATAATTGAAGCATGCTAAATTAGAACCCAATTGATTTAGGGCGTTGGAAAAATATCTTCAACTTTTTCTGGAAAATCCACATCACTGGGTAGGGCTCCAGTTTCTTGCTTGAGGAGTAGTATTTTTTGGAAATAACAACGTTAATTCTGAGCTTTAAGTTTCAGTATGACTGAGCGGCGGGGGGAGGGGGAGGGTCGGTTTTGGAAGCATTTGCTGTGTTTTTTTGCAATGGTGTCAGATTTGTCTCTTTTATGTCTGTACTTGGTCGTGTTCAAAATAATTGTGAAAGCAGAATGATAGAATGGAGGGACTGAGGAGGTGCCATAGCTCATAGAAGAGCATATCCTTTGGACTCATATGATCCCACATTCAATCCCTGCCTGTTAAGACAGAAAAATATGAGAGGCTATTGAAACTGCTTATGTAAAACAAATACTGTATAGCAGTGTCAGCTGTGGATGGTGGATGTAGATGGAGTCTCTAACCTCATGTTATTCTGAGGTGGGCAACAGTTGTCCTTGACTGAGCACCTGAATGGGAAACCAGATTGGTTTCTTTCTATCTCCCTGTGAGGAGCTGTGTCCATGGTCTCCTGGACTGCCCTGTAGTAATGCCAGAAGCCTTTAGGACTAGCAGTATCACCTGGGAAGGAGTGATGGGAGGAAGGAAGGAGTAAGCAGAGGAGGACTACACAGCAAAATGATTTGGAAGGCTGTACTGCAGTGGTTTCAGAATACAGTGGTATCTTGTCTGTTTGACTCCCAAAATTGTTTGAAAACCAAGGTGTAGCTTCCGATTGGCTGCAGGAGCTTCCTGCACTCAATCAGAAGCCGCGTCAGACGTTTGGCTTCCAAAAAACTTTTGGGAACCAGAACACTTAATTCCGGGTTTGCGGTGTTCGGGAGCCAAGGTACCACTGTATTAAAATATAGTCCTGTGGTTTATGGGACTGGCTGTATGGCCACAGTTAGCAACTAGCTATGCTGAGAAGATGGAATCCGCCAGGATGATCAAGGCAGCTGCCGGCAAGTCCTGTCCTCAGTGTGTTACCATTTGCTACTGCCAAAGCTTTTGCTTCTTCCTCCTTCACTCCCCCCACACCCAGCCCTGCACCTGAAATTGGTCAGTCAGTTAGTCTCTCTCTCTCTCTCTCTCTCTCTCTCTCTCTCTCTGTGTGTGTGTGTGTGTGTGACAGCAGGGGTAGGAAGGAGCAGAAACTCTAGACATTTAGCAACATAGTTTATTGCTTCCAGATACTGTTACATGATCTTAGTATTTACCAACGCCTTTGTCTAGCAGTGGCCTCATGTAGATTTTTGCCTGCTTTTGTCCTTTATTAAGAAATACCCACAGCATACACGCAAGATGGAGGGGTGTGTTTGTTCCCCTCCTTACCATGATTCTCCTCATGCATACAGCATGAGCTCCTTTCTCTTCCCCCTACAAGGACAGGAAACCTAGGCACCTGGCTTACTGCAATGTATACAGATGCGAAACTTCTGCTTAAGAATGCAAAATATTTTCCCCCATATATACTACTAAGAGTGTGGTGGTGCCAAAAATTAGAAAGATGTTCTGAATGCTTCCTCTTTGCTGCTTGAAATGGCTGCTTCTTGAGATGGGAGGAAGAGGTCAGATGACAGGGCTGGGCCAGTTGAGCTATAGCAACTACTGTTCTCTGTGTTGTGTTGCAGTGCAGGAATTTTGGTGCTGGGTTATAGACAGAAAAGGGATGCTGCTTGTATATTGCCCACACCAGTGCCCAGCAACCTTCCTAAGTGAGCCTGTTCAGGTGATGTTGTAGTCCTGAGGGATAGCTCGGTTGGTAGAGCGTGAGTCTCTTAATCTCAGGGCTGTGGGTTTGAGCACTACACTGAGTGAAAGATTCCTGCACTGCAAGGTATTGGACCAGGTTATCCTTGTCATTCCTCTAAACTCTATGATTCTATGAATCCAAGAATTGAGGTTGTTGGGGATTTGAGACACCTACACCAGGGGACTAGCTCAATTATGTATGGGCACCATGAGGAGAATGGGGCTGCCTAAGTCTGTTTTCAGCCCAACACATAGTGTAAGGCATGGGTAAGCAAACTAAGGCCCGGGGGCTGGATCTGGCCCAATCGCCTTCTCAGTCCGGCCCGTGAACGGTCAGGGAATCAGTATGTTTTTACATGAGTAGAATGTGTGCTTTTATTTAAAGTGCATCTCTGGGTTATTTATGGGGCATAGGAATTCGTTCATTCCCCCCCCCATATAGTCCGGCCCTCCACAAGCTATGAGGGACAGTGGACCGGCCCCCGCTGAAAAAGTTTGCTGACCCCTGGTGTAAGGGGACACCCTCAATTTGATTTTTGCACTGAACTGATGATAGCAAGCTACTTTGAGCTTTGACTGTCCACCTGTCAAAGCTTGACCACAGGCATTTGGGGAACTGAGAATCTGCCCCACCAGTCTAGTTCTCCACCCCCTGGTGTATGTGCTCTTGCCAGCTTGCTGTCTTTCTCTTTTGTTTATTGATAGATTGTATGAGTCTATTGGGTTTCATTAGTATTGTACCCTGCTTTGGGATTATTTTATAATGAAAAGTAGGCAACAAATTGAATAAATAAATAGTAAATTAACAAAGTAACTCTCTGAAGAAGATAATGTATGTGTGCCTGCCATGAGGGAACAGAGTCATTAGGTGCCCCAATTTAATAATCCACATAATAAATCAGTATGAATTCACTTTCATTCATATTTCTCTTGTCAGTAGGCAGAATGCAGATACCCAGAACAAGGGCTCCAAAATGTTTCTTAGCTGCTGAAAACAGAGGACTGCTTTATGTTTTTTCCCTAAGTTGCCAAATGATTTTGAAATATTTATTTATTCAAACAATGGATTGAATAGATTCTAATAATTAAGATATGTGGTACTACATTTCTGTAATATAAACAGGCTGTGCAGTTATCCTGCATATTTTAATCTTGTGTACGCTAGTAGCAGCTACATATTTTTGGGCATTGATGCAGGAGCTTGTCAAACCAAAATGGTTTAAAATGTAATTATAGAATAGGGCGCAGATTGAAATGAAATGAAGAATGTTTTAAATTTCATCTTTTTATTAACATAAAACACTAGCTTGAGATAAAAGAGCTTTGGTATAAGATAGGGTTCCCTTTTTTGTTTTGTTTTCTGTTTTGTGATAATGTGCAGACAGAGCCAGATCAGGCATCCACTTTTATCCTGTATTCTGTTTGCAACAGTTGGCAGTGCCTGGGAGTTTGAGGAACTGCTAGATTTCTATATAGAATCTTAGCTTTCAGCAATAACAAACAGTTCAGCTATACCCCTGCATATTAAATTGCAAGTGCTTTACATGTTGGTTTCCATGGGTCTTATTTCTGTTAGTGCTTTTGATAGGAGAAATACCTATTTCCCTACAAAGAAAGCATGGTAAGTTTTAAAGCGTAGTACAGTGGTAGCTTGGTTCTCGAGCGTAATCTGTTTTGGAAGACCATTCGACTTCTGAAATGTTTGACAACTGAGGCCTAAAAGACTGGCTGCAAGTTCAGTGGAGAAAATTGAAAAACACACAGCAGAAGCCGTTTGATTTCCGAGGCACATTTGAAAACGGAAGCATTTACTTCTGGGTTTTCAGCATTTGAAAACCGAAACGTTCAGCTTCCAAGATGCTCAAAAAATGAGGTACCACTGTATTCTGTTGTATGAAAATCTGCTTTCTTATTAAGCTTCTGCCTATTCATTTTTTGCAGACTTATCCAATATCTATTGTATCAACAACAATGGTCTCGCTTCTGAAGAGGCACTGAAAGTTTAAGAAAGAGCAATGCTAGTGTTTCGGTTTCTTTTAAAATCTGAAGTATTTGAGGAACTGTCCAATCAGATTAAAGCTAATTTAGGTTCCATTGATTTTTAAAATCTGTTTTATTTTCTAGATAACTAAGATTCAAAATAAGGAACTTTAAACTAAGTTGGCAAACTTGCATATCAGTTAGTTACAAAGGTTTTAATACTCTCTTGATTTTCTTCCCTGCAGGCGGAACTCACTGGCATCAAGTGGCGTAGGTATAACTTTGAAGGCCATGGAGATTGTGGCCCCATTATCTCGGCCCCTGCTCAAGATGACCCCATCCTTCTGAGTTTCATCCGCTGTCTGCAGGCCAATCTGCTTTGTGTCTGGCGCCGTGATGTCAAACCTGATTGTAAGGAGTTATGGATATTCTGGTGGGGAGATGAACCAAACTTAGTAGATGTGATACATCGTGAGCTACACAGTAAGTATTCTCCCCCTTCTCCATCTTGCTCTAATTCTACAGTGAACGTTTCTTTTCTGTGTGGTCTTCAGTGCTTGTGTACAGAAAAATTTATTAAAAGCTGCGAATGCAATATATGAATGAAACCCCAGACCAGAAATAAATTGGATGTAAGGATACTGGTAATGTTGGTGATTTTTGAGTACAAGTGTAAACGCACGTATTGAACTAAAATAGGCAGATGAAGAGCATAGAGACCTAATGGTCATATTATTCAAGAATGTAGAGACTTTACTTTTTGCATTGTCTTTTTAACCTAATGGGGCAGTACGGAGACTTTATCCCAACTATATTTTCTGTTGTAACACCACCATCTCCTCTAGAGAAGCAGATTGAAACCCTCTTCCACAAGGGGGCAATAGAAGTAGTGTACAGGGCCCAAAGACATCATGGATTCTGTTCAAAGGATTTTACCATCTCCAAGAAAGATGGAGGCCTCCAGCCTGTATTAGATCTTGCGATGCATTTATAAGATGCAAGGAAGATGTCTAGCGTCCTTCCACTTCATCACATTGGAGCACAGTTTGCCTCAGTATGGATAAAGGACATCTATTTCCACATCTCCACTAGCCAGAGCACCACCAGTTCCTCCACTTCACCTTGGGGGATGTACTTTTCAATTTAGAATTATTCTATTTAGCTTGCACCTTGAGCTCTTGGAACAAGGATGGTGGCACCTTAATTATGGAATGCCCTCCCTGATGAGAGTCAACCTGGCACTTACCTGGTGCCACACAGGTCTTTATGTATTTCATAAAATAAAATAAAAAACTCTCTGAGGCTTTTTTTTTTTTTTTTGCTCTTGGAACATTTTGATTTTTCTGGGTTTTAAATGCTGTTTCACTGTTTGTGCTGTTTTTTAGGTCAGAAATTAATTGGGTTTTTTATGGTTTAATTTGCATATTGTCTGCTGCGTGTGAACCTCCCAGAGGACTTTGTTCATTGGGTTGCCAACAAATGTTCTAAATAAAAAAATTGGGAGCAAAAATCCTGCATGTAGCACTGGTAGGCAAAAAAACCCTGCTACTGTAGCACAGGAAAGCAGGGTATGGTTGGCCTTATTGCCGACGCAAGGTCAAGGATGTGTTCTGGGGGTCAGTGGCTGTGAACAGATGTGAGAGAGTGAAGGTAGGGTTCTTTTTTTTAAAAAAAAAAAAATTATGTCGAAACCAAATTGCTACTTCTTTTGCGGGGATAATAACATACCATGAAAATTCAGTGCATCACTAATCTATAGGCAGTTATCAATATTCATCGAGCTGTTATCATTCTCTAATTTATCCCAATAGGAACAATGACAATTATAATGTTAAATGTCACATAGCTAGGTAGATAAACAGTGCATGCTTTCAAGCATCCTGGACCAGAATTTTGGATACTGCTGGCGATTGAGGCAGTTTGTGGACAGGGAAGCTACTACACCAATTTGTTTACAAAAAACCATTGTAAATACTGCTTACCCCCAGCTGTGCAGAAATAGAGATTAGTTAACACATCAACTAATGTTTTGATAATATGTGGGGTGGCGGTAAAAATGAATCTAGTGTCATGGTATATAATAATGAATGTGAAGATAAATAAGAAATTTCTATTGCTTTTGAAGCAGGCTATGAAGATGCCTATTTGGCGTTGTCATGCCATTCCCAGGCAAACACTGACTAAAACCAATGGGGCAGTAGGAGGAATTAAATAAAATTTGTCTGGTCTTAGAGAGTGCTGTGGAAATGCAGTGCCTAGTGGCCAGGTGGAGGAACTTAATCTGCTTAAAAACAACAACTTCTGTACATCTTCTTTTTTCTGTTTTCTATGACAATTTGATGGCTTGGCTATTTTTGGTTCACACGTTTAGACTCTTTGTTCCTGCTCTGCATGCTGCTTACATATGAACAGAAAGTGTTCAACTAGCTAGTCTCATAAGCTAAAAGCTTGCCTTGCTATTAATGCTCAGCTCTGAGCTCCACAAAACTGAAATAAAGAAGGTGGTCACCTAAGGATGCATCCCCCTTTAGCTGTATTACCCCGTTTTTATTTAACTCCCTTCTCAGTGAAATTTTCCTGGTTTCCCTTTTATTTTATTTTTGGTGCCCGGTAAAAATGTTTATTTGTCAGGCTTTCTAATGTGTACACGCATACCTTATACTGAATTCTCTTAAAAAACGAAACAAAAAACTTGGTTATAATCTGTTTGTTGCTTTTTTGTTTTATTAATTATTGTTACAGTTTTATATTGCTAGTATCGTTCATTGGTAACCCATTTGGGGAGTCTTTGCCAGCTGAACCGCTTTCAGCAAAATGCGGTATCTAAATAAACTCTGGTTAAAGAGTGGAATGGAGGAAAAAAATATCCAAGACAGCTAAATAAATAAATAAATAAATAGGCTGTTTAACTTGTAAGCTGCATAGTCGGAACATCCTAAAGGCAGTGACTGTCGTCCTTTTAGTAAAATATGCATGGCACTCCACAATGCCTAATTGGTTGCTGTGTGCTGTATTGTCTTTGGGCTGCGGTCATGGAAGTTTAGCAAGGTGGGTTTTTCTCTCCCCCCCCCTTAACCCTGCTTTGTAACATGTCAGCGCTGTCGTTCTTGGGTCTTTACAAAATGTGTACCTCCACGAATACCAGATTGTTTACTTGGCAAGGAACCTGAGAAATCTCAGAGCAGGGATGATTTCTGCGTGCCTCTTGGCCTATTTTATGCAGGTAGCAATGCGTTCATGTATAATTAAAGCGATGGCTCAGAAGTGCTGCATCAAGCAATTCCATGGCTCTTAATTTTTTATGAGGCACCTGTTCGGAGTGGAGGCATTGGTGACATTCCTACTTACCCAGATAAGCTTCAATAATATGTTTTCTCTTTATGAAACAAGTTATATTTATTTTTCAAGTGCAGTTTGGGGCTTAAGTGTGTTTGGTGATCATCTTGTTGGAAGGAAATCTCCACCTCCTGTTTCCTTTGCTGCCGTAGAAAAAGATGTCTCTGGCTTATGTGCAATGCTTTAAGCAACTGAATTACAATATTTGCTAGTTCTGGAGTTAAATGTAAATTGCAAAACATGTAACATCTGGGGAGTTGACTCCGTCGCTGTGTGCATGTATGATCTTTTGTATTTCCACACTCCGTCTCAAAAGAAAGAATCTTAGCACCTGCCGTTGTTTCAGGTTTACCTAAATACAAGAATAACCTTGAAGTTAAGCATCCAGTAAAAGAAAAAGGGGAAACACCAAAAGTGGCGATGTCTAGGATAATTTTGTTGAAAGAGGAGAATGTAGGCTTGAATTGAAAGGAACCTTGTGTATTGTCAGGTTGTGCTGCTGAGGAAGAAAATCTCTGGTATGGGAATTGACTGCACTCTGGTTTAGCACCTCTTAGCTTTTTGCCTTGACCTTTGGGATTAGGAGGAAAGCCCTATAGGGGACACCGGTCTGAATGCAATTTTGCCATGCATTGCCATAGACATTGGCACTTCTTTGACTTCTTGCTGGAGTGGAAAAGCCCTAAATTGATTGGGATCAGAATTGGTACATTGGTACATTTGAAATTCTATCTAGTAAGCACTGCTATTTTTTACCATGTTAATTTTACATGCTGTATAAATGCCTTCAGCTTGTCAAAAACCCCAAAGCATCTGAGCTGAAATAATTGATTAGGGAAAAATTATTAAAGTATCCTTACTCTTGATGAAGTGTTATTTTAAAACAATGACAAAGTGTTGCTTTGGAAATCCTTATTGTTGGACTTCTTGTAAATATAAGCCATTAAAACTCAAATGGCATATACTTCTTTACATTGTTTAAAGTTTAAGAAAAAAAACCCAGAAAACTTATATTAACTTTCAGCTCCTCTAAAGGACCATGCATTTATACTGGTCAGGTTGATAAGCCATAGTAGAAATTTGCTATGAACCGACACCATTCTGCTCAGTTGTGCCTTCTTTCCTCCTCATTGTCCTGGGTTAGAAACAATTATGGAGCAGCTGGCTAACAATTATGTATGAACCAGTGCTCATGGTTTGCGTTTCTCCAAACAAACCACAAGCAAAAGCCAGGATTTGTTTTTGGCTTAATATTTGTAAGAAGCACACCATGAGTGCTGGTTCACATGTGATGGTAAGACAGCCATTACATGGTTTGTTTTCTGGTTTGGAAAAGGGAGAAGTGAAGCAGGCACAATGTTTGCGGTAAAGCATGGTTTGTTTCTGATCTTGGGTTACCACTATGTGTGAACGATTATTATTAAAATTAAAATTTGTATACCACCCTTCATTTGAAGATCCCAGGGCGGTTCATAACACAAAAATACAAAATGAGAATACAGAGTACATAATAAAACAAAAACTATGTCATTTATTATATATGTTATGTATGTACTGTACACATGTAACAGTTATAAACTGGAAATCTTATTGAAGAGTGGGGCGTAACTCCCTCAAATATTTAAATATTGGTGATATAAGGCCTCCAGTGTGCTTAATGGAAAACAAGAAGGAAGATCCCTGCCTCCCACAGCTTACAAAATGGAACTTTACACTAGGTAAACAGGAAGAGGAGGGAAGGGTAGACAGGATCACTAGCCACCTAGATTGTGTTGTATGCACATGCAGCCAGTGGTCTTTTAAGTGAGCATATGGAGCTAGCATGACTGTTTAAGCTTGATCCAAGAAGCAGCATACGGCTCTCTTCATATTCCCTAGCATTAAAGGATTGTAGCTGGTATCTAGCTTGCAAGTGCTGGAAAATACTCCTGCATTCATAAATGTGGTTTCCCCCCCTTTGGCCCTTGAGTAGTCTTTTCACATTGAAACCGTAATTCCAGCTAGTAGTTCTCTCTCTCTCTCTCTCTCTCTCTCTCTCTCTCTCTCTCTCTCTCTCTCTCTGTGTGTGTGTGTGTGTGTGTCGAAGTGGTTGGGTTGAGCCCCATCTTGAAGGTACAAATTTTAAATTAGGCATTCCCAGAATATCTTTTGTTCAATGATCAGGAGCTTGTCCTCAGCATATCCTTAGAAGGGACTCTTTATTATTATTGTTTCACATATTCAGGACTGAAAGTTTGGGGGCTCTTATGCTCTGACAAGCTTAGTTTATGGCTGTTAGCATGCCAAAATATGCAGTATTAAGCCAAGGGCTTACCTCTTACACATTAATTATATTCTGCCCCCCTTATGCTACTTCAACATCTGGTTGACATCTTGGGAGCAGAAAAAGCTGTTACTTGGCGAGAGTCACAACCTCCGTTGTGTAGCTTGCTGGGCATTTCCTGGACATCTTATTTTTTTGCCATCTGTAGTACAGTTGTTGCACATTCCATACATGTATATTTAACTTCCTTCCTCAGGAAATGAGAGCAGGGAATTCACAAAGGATTTAAAAATACATTTTTGGCCTCATTTCAGTCTGTTAAAAGGCACTAGTTTATAAAAACCCCACTATGGATTTGTGTGTGAATTTAGACAACATGTGGGTACATGTGGGCAGGGGGACAAATACATTGAATCTGCTAATACTTTTAGTCAACTTTATAGTGCTCTTTTACAGCTTCTATTCATCTTAATCAGGATTAGATTAATTTTAATCAGTGCAATTGCGAAATAAAAGTGTTTTAAATGAAGTTTCCAACTTTCTGTTTCATACATTTCCAGATCAGGTGTGTATGCTAAATGATTGCTATCATAATTAAACAGAAAGGTGCCTTATACCTAAACTTGCATTAACATTTTAGTTGGTCACAATAAAGGTGGTGTTTGGGTTTATATTTGCGGATCATACGTTCTCTCATATGTTGTGCAAATGGTCTCTGGCATTGTGGCTTTTTGAGGGGACATTTACTGAGACCTTATGTGGATTCAGTAGAAGATTCTGGCTGGCATACGAACATCCATGGGCACTACATTGGTGACCTGTGAACCCAGTACAGTTTATTCCCACTGCCAGTTGCACTTTAGGGGTCTTTTTCTAGTCCCCTTGTCTGCAATCTTCTTAACTGGAAGCACTGGGAACTGAATCTTTGATCCTGTGGGGGTGAGGTTGATGCTCTGCAACTCAACTATGGCTTCTCTCTTAAACCTTTGTGTTGGCAGCTGACTCTTTATAGTGTAAAAGGTACTATCCAGGTACATAATCCAAAACTCCTGGGTCGTACAGTTCTCATCTCTGATATGAAACAATGGATTTCTGGTTGGCACCCTCTCCACTGTGTGAGGATACAAAGCCAAGGCCTTTTAACTTTTTCTCAAGTGCCCAGAAGTTGCCAAAGGCAGGGGCTGATATTTATTCAGCAGAAAGGTATTTATTCTTTGTAGTCTCTGTGGATTCACATCAGCAGGATCTGAGCCTGCATCTTCAGGTTTCTACTTGGTTACAGCCCACCACGGCAGTCCAACTCTTTGTTGGACTCTGCACTTTGGGACTTGGATGCTGAGCCATGTCAGCTGACTTGTGGTGCTTTGCAAGCCCCACTTTTGTGATGCAGATCTGGATTGGATCTTCCAACTTTAGTAGCAGAGAATTGGACCAGGACTGTGGTGTTGGGGGATTTAACTCGTAATTCTCTGCATCTACTGCTTTCCCCTTGCCGTAAAAGTGTTCCCCGCCCAAACTGCTATCAGCCATGGAAGGGATAATAGATGGGTACCCTTTTTGTAGTTTGTCTTGAGCTCTCGAAATAATATTGTATTTGTTATTTGCTTTTTGAGCCAGAAGGAAGGATCTTTAAAGCACGTTACATTACAAATGCGTGTAGATATATTATAGCTGTATCTGTCTACCTGGTAAAGGTAAAGGTAAGGTAAAGGTAAAGGGACCCCTGACCATTAGGTCCAGTCATGACCGACTCTGGGGTTGCGGCGCTCATCTCGCTTTATTGGCCAAGGGAGCTGGCGTACAGCTTCCGGGTCATGTGGCCAGCATGACTAAGCTGCTTCTGGCGAACCAGAGCAGCGCATTGAAATACCATTTACCTTCCCGCCGGAGCGGCACCTATTTATCTACTTGCACTTTGACATGCTTTCGAACTGCTGGGTTGGCAGGAGCAGGGACCAAGCAATGGGAGCTTACCCCATCGCGGGGATTCGAACTGCCGACCTTCTGATCGGGAAGCCCTAGGCTCTGTGGTTTAACCCCCAGCGCCCCCCCTCGACGTCCCATCTACCTGGTAGTGCTTGAAATTATCCCTCTGCCCCCAATACAGTTCCCAATATGTTATTGTGGATGTTCTCATTGACAAGCAATTCCTGAATGCTAGCAGTTGCGTGACCTTTTCCCAATACAATTTTTCCCCCCTCTCTCTTCTACCTGGCACAGCAGGTTGTCTCATTTTCCAAGAACAGAGAATGAGCAACCTAGTGCAGCACACATAGTTCTCACATAGTTACAGTAAAAGCTGCTCTTCTAGTGTTGTGGTTTGGAGCTTCCTGGATAGCTCAATTGGTAGAGCGTGAGACGCTTGATCTGAGGTTGGACTAGATGACCCTCGTTGTCCCTTACAACTCTACAATTTTATGATTCTATGTATATAAATAACCTCTGGGGAATTCTGCTTGTGCAGTGGGACTTTCCTGCTTCCTTCCTAATGCAGTCCCTTACACCCCTTCAGAAAAATCCACTACTGATGACCATGAGACCTTTTGGAAAAGCACCTCGTGTAATGGTAGTGGAAACTGCATCAGCTTCAGATGTTCTGCTGTCCCCATGCAAGCAGAAGTGTTTTTGCTTGTTACGTGAGGGGCTTTTTTGGATCTCAGCCTGTATTATTTATTTACAAATGCATTAGAAAATGATCATAGAGTATTCATTGTTTAGCAATTACCTAGGCTATACTTATATTTTTGAAATGAGAGGGTGTAATTTCTAATTATATACTTCAAATAACAACAACAGCAATAAAAGCCCTTGTCAAATTCAGCAACAAATAAACACCGATTATGGGTAAATTGTTTCAATATCTTCACTTAAACCTTGTAATCTAAATGCTTAGAAGGAATTGAAAGAGCTATTAAACGTGGCTGGAATTAGTTGGAGTGTTGAGAGTGAGCTAGGGTCCAACTTCTTGAAAGTAAATAAAATCAATGTGTTACCATAGGCAAGTTACTGAACCATGTAATTAGTTTTTTTCCTATGAAAATAAGACATTATATTGAGGCAACGGCAGAGCAGTATGTATTCTAGTTATATGAAAATTAAACAATCATTAAAAGATTGCATTTTTAAAAATGTTGCCTGAGGGGAAAATCTAATAAGACAGCTTTTTTTCTTTTTGCCATTTATTGGGGAAATTTGAGCAATATCTTTTATAATGGTAGATGTATTTGCTTTAGGGAGAATCCTTTTTTCTAGTGAAATAAAGTCACTTAACTGTGTAAAGTAAATTTAAGTTAGCTTCCAGTAAGATCTGCATTAATAGAATTCATTGCTAATGCCTGTGTTGTGTACTGAGTCATTCAATACAAAGGGAGAGCTAATCTTACAAATAGATGAACTGTTACCTTGGAATGTGCATTTTCCTCTTACAACCAATAATTGTTGCTCTCAGACTGACTCGCTCTGTTGTTAAAGAGCGTGAGGTTCTGTGTTGCCCTTTGTATTGTAAGAGGCAGATGAGGGTTGTACAAATAATTTTTCATGTTGAGCTATCGTTATATTTCATGCAAATTATTTATTTGTCCTTAAAGAGCAGCAATATCAAATTTCTGGAGTTCTGTTTTTGATTCCTATTCTTTATATCTCATTAGCCAAGACTAGGGCATGGCTTTATTTTTTATGCCTATAGATTTACACAGTCAACAGTGACATGTGTTGACCTGCTTTCAATGTAATTAGGGTCATGATCAGTTAAAGGTGGTCTGCAGTGATATGGAAAGCAAAACAATTTACAGAAGGAACGCTTTTAAAAATTTAAAACCAGATAGCAAACAGCAATTCAAACATAGAGGGAGAGAATGAAAGCAAAACGATAGAGTAAGTTGTAGACCCTTATGTAAATCTGGTCCCAAAATGAGGCAAAGCTGCTTCTATGATCATGCCCCTTGGCTAGTGTTTGGAGTAAATAATGTGCATTCTTAAAAACATCTCAGTATTGTTTTCTATGACATACTTTTCATTCCATGACACACTTCCACAATCCTCTTCACTGTACATATGAAGAAAACTATAGAAATGTGTGTACACACACACACACACACACACACACACACACCCTCCCCAAAGTGATTATTTTAAAGTGTGGCTTGCTGGAGCAGTAGTACCTAGGGAAGTGGCCTTAAATCATGTGTTGAAGTTTATTGCTTGTCCCCAGTTCCTTATTTGCACAGAGGTTCAAAACACCTCTGGGTCAGAAAAGTTTTTATTTTATTTTAACTGAAGTCTGTATGTCCCTTACCCCCACAGTAAGCTTTGAAATACCCCACAATATCCTAACTGTCCATAACCCGGGACACAATCTCCTTCAAGGCGCAGAATACTTTTATCCAGTCAAAATGGCTGTGTTTGCGTAGCACTCATGAATGCATGATTATCTCAGATGACAAAAACAAACAAGGAATTAAGGGTGTGTGCCCCACAGTAAGTTTTGGGGCACCACAAATCATAAAATCATATGCCTACATATCCAGGAGAATGTCCTCTGAATGCAGTCTTATTATAATCATGTCACACCCTGTGCTTTCCTGAGGCACAAGATGCTGCGAAATACGACACCCTGTGTTATTCATTCTTCTGCAAAAGTGTGTAATCTTTTCTTTGGGGTCTGTAGCACAGTGTTTCCCAACCACTGTTCCGCGGCACACTAGTGTGCCGCGAGATGTTGCCTGGAGGGAGGCGGGCGAGTCGGGCGGCGAGAGGCGGGGCGGCGACGGCGAGGAGAGGCCGCCCAGCGCGGGGCTCTCGCCGTCTGCCTGCCTGGCTGCCTGCGAGCTCGGCGGGCAGCGCCTCCGTCCGCAGCGCCCGCCTCGCGGCTCTCATTCCCTGCCAAAGCTCACCCAGCCAAGCCGCGCTCTCCTTCCTGCCTCGCTTTGCTGCCTCCTCCCCCCCACCCCCAAAGCTTGGAGGTTCCCCGGCAAGGGGGAGGGGAAAAAATTGAAACTTACACTTTCGTGCGTCCCTCCCGGCGTGACGCTGCGCGCTGACGTCACGGGGCTGTAATGGTGGTGTGCCTCAAGATTTTTTTCATCAAACAAGTGTGCCTTTGCCCAAAAAAGGTTGGGAAACACTGCTGTAGCAGAACTTGTATATTTCCTAGCACATACCAAACAAAACCTCCATATCTCATTGTAAACAAAATGCATGTATCTGTCTTCCCAGAAAGTAGTTACTCAAATTGCAATTGAATTGATGAGATTCTACCTCATTGGAAAAGCTACAGGCATGTGCCCATCACAACAAACACACAGTTGAGGGGTGGGTGGGGAAATTGACTACAACTAGGCTGTGTAGATTTCACTAAGGAGTGGTGATAGATATAAGGGCAGATGTTGCTCAAAGGTTTTCTGAAAGTGAAGATTTACCGAAAGCTTGTTGGGATTCTCAACTGTGCCTCTGTATACAACCTGTCATGTCATGCAGCGTTTCTCAGACAGTGGGTCTTGGGCCACTTTCATGTGGTCCTCAGTGCCACAGCCTGCCCTGCATCTCCTCACTTGCCTGCCTTGCTTCTGAGACATGCCATAACATTTTGGTTGGACCAGTGCGTGGCTATAACTTCATGTTGTTGTTTTTTAAAAGAAAAATATGTCATTACTCTAGCAGTGTGTGCTTCCCATTTTTCAACTAAATTTATTTTCCTTAATTTACTTGACCTGTAAGCATTTCTGTTCAGGCAGGAGATAATTAAAGAGCCCGCTGGATATCAATGATAGACTTCATTTTAAATAACTTAATAATGAATGTGGGAAACAATGCTTATTAGTAAGGCATTTAAGGACATAGGCACAGAAAGATCATCAAAGTGATTGAAATGATAGTTTTATTATGTCTGTCTAGAATCACCGTCTTCCCATGCTGAGCTCTTCCCTTTTCCTCATCTGTTTTCATGAGATCAAGTAATTATCCCTTCAGCTTCTCTGAAGGAACCACTCCAGCTTGCTAAAAGCACATAGTGCTGAAAGTTAGTACAGTCTAACCTCTTCCATTTTAAGGAAAACATTACTTGGTTTTGCATTTGCAGTTCTTTCATGTGCAGAATGCAAATGCATTTTGCCGTTTTTCAAAATTGAGTGCATATATTTAGGTAGCCTGCTGGAGAAAAATGAAAATATGGTATCAGTTTTGCATAATATGATCAGAGCTTTCTCTTGGGAATATGGGGCTAGAGAAGTAAGAACTTAGAAATGGTTGACATTATAACAGAAGTTCCGATATTTTTCTGAGCAGCATTAACACATATACTGGAAGTTACAGTCTGGCAGACAGAATATTGTTCTAGGTGCGCCCAGAAGTTAGTGACCCTCGGTAGTATTTCTGTTTTGAAATATTAGCTTTCAAGGACAGCTCCTCATAAAATACATGGCAGTAGTCGTGAAGGTTGGGGTTGGTGGGGTAGAAGGCAGAGAGACCAACAATGGATGGAACCAAAGCCAGGGAAATGAGGGGCCAGATGGGACTTGTCCACCTGGAGAGTGAAAACACTGATCCTAAACCTCCACTGCCTTTCAGGGCATATTTGGGAGGAAAAAAGGCTAAGGACTGAACCCTGCACTCCCTGGAGTGGAGTACGCCTCCTTCTGGCAACTCCTTCCGCTAAGCCCGTGACAAATATATTGCTTTCCTTTCCTTTGGACCACATTAGTGCGTCTTGTCATCTGGGCAGCCCAGGGCCTCCATACAAATTGCCTAGGCTTGTTTTACTGTTAACTCATCCCCCAAGATTTGATTAGCTTAGTGTTACTTGTTTACACAGCAGGGAGCTGTAGATCTGGTTGTTATTAAAGGCAAATGGTACTGGAAAGGAGGTAACTGTTTATCAGGAGACATTTCCTATGAGAATTGACACTTAGCTAGACAATTATTAGTCACGGGCCCTTTTTGTGGGAGGCAATACTAACAGACTCCAACTGAGGAGCGAACATCATCATAGGGTCTTGAGCATTCAAGCTTGGGTAGGTTGCCTGGTTGTTAATACTTGTCTCCTGGCATCTTGGTTGGGGGTTGTTGTTTTTTTAAATAGCTAGATGGAGTGCTTAAGATATACTGAACACTGGGTTACTCCGGCATACCATCTTTGAAGAATGTTAAATGAGGTCCAGTTTTTAAATGTGTCACTAGGTGGGCTAAAACAGCTTATGTATGTGATGCTGCATGTGGCTGGCCTTGCTTCAGATTCTGACCCTCAGCCAGTATGTGTGTAGAATTAGCTGTCACAAACCCATAGCCCCAGTGGGTGAAACTGATGTCCTGTAATGCTTTAGACATAGCAAATAAGGGTCTGGTGTTGTGATCAGTCTAAAATGGGAGGCAAGCAAGCAATTTTAGTGTGGCATTGCATTAGAAGATTGGCTCTAGTTGTTGGAGAGAGTGATATTGCAAAGGAAGGAGGTAAGAAACTCTCCCGCTTGCCACCTTTAAAGCCTATTTTTGCACACCTGAGCCTTTCTAAGTACCAAGGATATAATGAAATTATAATTGGAATATTTCAACCACTGTGGCAACAATTTTGGAAGAGTGAGCAAAATCCACCAAGTTGACTCATAAAATATTATCTAGTCTAAGAACTACATTACAATTATCTATCTATCTATCTATCTATCTATCTATCTATCTATCTATCTATATCTATCTATCATCTATCTATCTATATCTATCTATCTATCTATCTATCTATCTATCTATCTATCATCTATCTATCTATCTATCTATCTATCTATCTATCTATCTATCATCTATCTAATTTCCATATTTCCCCTTATCCGAGGATCACAGGGCAGTTTACAGCATAAAAGCACAAAAATACATAACATAGTAACAAACAAAAACAACACCCCTCACACAATTTAAAAGGCCATAGATTGTTTAATTAGCCAAAGGCTAATACAAGCAAACCATAAACTACTGTGAGCTTTTTTATGCTGATTTCAAAAGCACTCATTAAACTGTGAAATCTTGTGTATGTCTATTCAGAAGTAAATCCTCTGAGTTCCATGGGACTTACTCACAAGTATGCTTGTGTAGTATTGCAGCCTAAATTACTTTTTAAAAATGTATTTTGCATCCTTCTGCATTAATCTTGTGAGGTAGATCATGTGGCAGACTTACTTTCATGGCAAGTAACTGTGAACATGCAAGAGTGACAATTGGCCTGTGGTAGGCTGCACTTGAGGCTAGGTCTTCTGAGGGAAATAATATACATTTCTGGACCATGCTGACTCTAGTTATTCTGCATTAGATATTAATTTCCATACTCCCCCCCCATGATGTGTTTTTGCATTTTAATCTCTTGGTGCTGCATACTGCAAAACGGATAATACATTTAGTTTTGATTTTACTAAAATGAAAAAAAAATACTTTAACTTTGTAGATGCTGCTAAAAATTATCTAAATATTATAGGATAGTTTTGTTTTCTCTGGCTTCTTGGTGTTATCTTTAGAAGCAGAGAGTAGAAAGATAATGGCTGGCAGATGTGCCTTTCAGTTTCAGAGAGCAAGGAGAAGGAGTAGCTGCTGACATGCCTTTTTCTGTGCTTTTTGTCAGTTGGAAAAGCTGGTGATAAGTTGTTGTTTTCCTTAGTTTCCGTTGGTTACAAGAAGGCCCCCCCCCATTTACTATATTGTTTACTAGTTGTTCGCCTGAATGTCACTGATGTTAAATTCTTTGTGATGGTCTTCATTTCTCGGATAGAAAGTGGCCAAAACCTGAGGAAGTGGCAGTTTGAATGGAAATCTATACGTCTCTTTTAGAAAAACGAAAGTTTTTCATAGCCTGAGTTGGAATCCTTAGTCAGAACTGAACTTTCCACCAATGTGAAAGAGTCTGTGTAACATGATGAGAAACATTTTCCAAATTGCAAATAGTGCTGCTTTCAGACAGCTTGAATAGAAGCCACTGCACCTGTTACTACAAAGTATAGGTGGACCTAACCTTCAATTGCCTTGGAAACCCATGTGTGAGTTAATCTGTCTTGGGTGTGTAGTGCATGTACATGCCATGTATGTTACACTTCTGGAAGGATTCAGTTTTCAAACTTGAATTCCTATGCTGAAATTTTGCTTGGAAACATTGGATGTATTTAATATTATTGGAAGTTATGTCTTAAGTTTTGTAACTGCCTTGTAAGAAGCCAACTTGCAGAAAGGTGGTGCAACTCGGACACAGTTGCTTAAGGAATTTCTGGGATCCTTCAGACTGGGGTAGCCAGATGTTTTGACCCGCAACTCCCATCAGCCCCCCCCCCCGGTCAGTGATCAGGGTGATGGGAGATGTAATCCGGAACATTTGGAGGATTCCATTTTAGCTACTCCTGCCTCCAAACTCTACACTAATGGCAATAACCCACTTTGCACTATGAACCTTTGCACTGTTACAATATTGCATAGGTTTAGGTGTCCAAGTGCTAGTGAAACAGCAGGCACAGGGGTGCCAACTTGAATAAGATATTTTTTTGGGGGGGCAGGTAAGCCCTGCTGTGCATAATTGATCACATGACACAGCACACACACACACACACCATTTGAATAGCAGTGCCCATCAACTGGGGGGGGGGGGAGAGGCTCATTTTTTTTTTATGGGGACGACGACGAAGGGACCTCCTACCTGGTGTTGTGATCACATTTATAGACCATCCTTCCTCTTTGGAGCATAGCCGGGTGTATGTAATTCTATGTCCTCTTTTTAGTTTAGACTTGAGAAGTGGTGACTAGCCTAAAGTTACCCTGTGAGTTTCATGGCTGACTGAGGGTTTCACCATGAGTTTCTCTGCTCCTAGTTATATGTGCTCTAACAGCTACACCATACTGACTCTTGGTGGTACAGTGATACTGTACTTAGGACCACAAGGGAAGGGAAAGTTCATCTATGCAGCATTCTAAGGATAATCCAGTATCAACCTCAAAAGGAATCTTTCACAGTATATTGTCTGGCAGGTAGGTCAGAGATATATCTCCACCTGTCAGCTGCATGAAATTTATTTGTAGTATAAGCTGCTGGCTCCATATGAAGTGTTAGTCCGTTCTCATAGTCGTAGTACAACTGGTCTGTGTAAAGCTATACAGGGTGTAAACAAATAGCACTGTGCCTTCTTTGGCTTTCTGGCACATTAATAGGTAGAGCAAACGAATCTGACCCCAGCAAGCAGATTATCAACTAAATCCATATCTGACTTCAAACGTTGACAAAGAAAAACACAAAACAGTTGCCGAAATCAGTAACAAATGAGAAGCTTGGCAAAAATGCTGCTAAGGAAGAAAGAAATCCCTTTTGATTGGTTTTTCTCCTGGATGATAACAGAGGAGAGAGAGATTCTGGAAGAATATTGAACTTCATTAGGTATGGAAGGCGTGCTTTATGATCGCTGTCCTTTCAAATTCTGAAATACTAAGCAATGACTAATGAGAATTTCTCCAAAATCACTTCCAGGTGAGCACATTCTGTTTTCTCCTGTTACCAATAAATCCAGTGTTGCAATATGGTGACATTTCCCCCTTGTTCTTTTTTACTCTAAATCGATGGGCCACAAAGCCCAAGCTGATAAAAATGTACTGTGCCAATGACTGTGAAATAAATTCAGGGAAATATAAGAGGGGATAAGGCTGCAAAATGGCATCTGGCAAATGAATGTAGGATGAGCACAGCATGTATGTATGCTTGTGGTGGTAGTTGTATCCATACAATATACTGTGTAATCTATAGTTTTTATGTTATCATTTATATCAAAGTTTTTAAGAGGATTTTACAATAAGTTCAGTGTACTGAAAATTGTGGTGATTGTTAAAAAGAACAAGAGCAATGGAATATAAATTTAGAGCTTGCTCTTTGTATATTTTGTGTGTGCTGGTATGAGCCTAACTCTGCACTTCATTGGACCGATACACCAGTCACTGATTTGAATGCTGATTAAATTATCTGTCTAGCCTTTCTCTCCATACCATCTTAATTTTTTTCTCCAAGACCCCATTAATGACTGTCACATTTATTTATTCATGTACTAAAAGCAAACAAAGCCAAGCTGTAAAACCTCTTGGTGAGGTAGGAGAAGTTGGCTTGTGATATCACAGCCATTAGTTAATCTGCTCATTGTTGAGCTGCTAAAGTGGCTGAGTCTGTTTTCATTTAGCACTTTTGCCGCAGCAACAGTAGATTTTCAAGTTGCTATGGGTAAAAATTTAGCTGACTGTATGGCTACTGGTTACCTCTGCATGCAGTGCTAAAACACGGTTTAATGTGCTGTAGATGAATATGAGTGAAACATCTGGTTTGTGTGTTTCCCCTTTCCTCCTCCTCCTCCTCCTGTGTCACTGGGAAGTGGTTTTTGTTTGTTTGTTCCATTTTTCCTTCACACAGTCTTTGCTTAGCACTAAAGACAAATTGGGAATCCTTGTCTAAGACAAACCAGTGTTAGAATCATAGAAAATCATAGAATCATAGAATCATAGAGTTGGAAGAGACCACAAGGGCCATCGAGTCCAACCCCCTGCCAAGCAGGAAACACCATCAGAGCACTCCTGACATATGGTTGTCAAGCCTCTGCTTAAAGACCTCCAAAGAAGGAGACTCCACCACACTCCTTGGCAGCAAATTCCACTGTCGAACAGCTCTTACTGTCAGGAAGTTCTTCCTAATGTTTAGGTGGAATCTTCTTTCTTGTAGTTTGGATCCATTGCTCCGTGTCCGCTTCTCTGGAGCAGCAGAAAACAACCTTTCTCCCTCCTCTATGTGACATCCTTTTATATATTTGAACATGGCTATCATATCACCCCTTAACCTCCTCTTCTCCAGGCTAAACATGCCCAGCTCCCTTAGCCGTTCCTCATAAGGCATCGTTTCCAGGCCTTTGACCATTTTGGTTGCCCTCCTCTGGACACGTTCCAGTTTGTCAGTGTCCCTCTTGAATTGTGGTGCCCAGAACTGGACACAGTACTCCAGGTGAGGTCTGACCAGAGCAGAATGGTCTGACCAGTGGATCCTGCCTATGGGCTTGCAGATGTAATACACCGTTGAATCACCCCCCACCCCAAATAACAAGGCCTTAACAACGTAAAGCAATTGTAAAACTAATAGATTTTAGAGATGAGTGATTCCAGAATATGTTACAATATGTCTGATATGACAGTTTTGGCCATTTGTTTGAACTTTTCTTTGTAATAAGAATTATATAATCAAATATTTTCAGTAAGCCATTTTTAGAAGAATGCAAAATTTGTTTTGTGGTGATATTTCAGCTGCTAGTGATACAATTTTATTTGTAAGAATAAAGAAGAATCCCTCAAAGCCATAATTTGATTGTAGTATTACTTGAACAAAGGGGTATCCAGCTAAGTTTTACAGTGAGTGGGCTCACTGAAATTAATGGACCTAAGTTAGTCACATTGGTTGTTTTGAATGTGTCAACTCTGAGTAGGTTTAACACTGGGTACACTAGTGAAATATTTTAATTTTGTTTTCCATGTGTGTTTGCTTGGTGTTGACATTTATCTGAGAGTGAATCAATTGATGCTGTATTTCTAATGTTATTTGTACGTACTTTGTAGAACATTCTTAGTCTGTGTGGATAATGCTGCAAGTCTGTATAGACTTTCCTTGGGAGCAAGCTCCATTAAAATCAGCGCATCTTAATTCTGAGTAGACGTGTGCTCAGGGTTGCAGTGTTAACTGAATTTGATCCATTATCCCTTAAGGCTGCCTTCCCCTCCATATCCTATACTGAATCTTAAGATAAATCAAGGCTAGTATGTGTGAACCAGGTTCAGATAATAGTTACACACAGAGATGCATTCTCTGTGGCTTTGGAAGCCTTTCTTCCCAGAAGGATTGTGAGAATTCTCTGGGATTTTTATTCTTATCTGCCTCAATTCATCAAACTGTATACTTGGGATCCTATTAATATACCTTACAATGGCTGCTTTTAACATAGTTTAGATGGTGTTTCCCATGGCTTATGTCTCTTGCTTTACAAAAGCAAATAGTTGGATCCCTTCTGATAGATCAATTTGCATACAGTCAAAAAAGGAGCAAACTCATCCCCACCATTTTAAATTACATTCTGTCTGTTGCCTCCTAGGATCGGATTAACCTCCATTTTAAGCCCTCTTGTGCCAGAGTTAGAATAACAAATGTGATGTGAACTGACATCTGGAAAAGCAATGCTAAAGAAATTTCAGCAACATTCTGAAATTTGGTTCTTCCGTGTGAAGGGCTGTTTCACTTGTGGTTTTCTTTTTTTCCTATTGAGAATTGTTGTTTAGGAAAAGCACACATATAGATGTGTGAAGTTGGTAAGAGTGTGCATTTTTGTGTAAATCAGCATGTGTTTGATTTCCCATCACATGCGCTTGTGGTAATAACACTGACTCTCATTGAGTGGGGTGTAGGGGTGTAGGCACCTGCAGGGTAGGATATAAAGCTTCATATAAAATAAGCACAGATTTGTATACATGTATTTGTGTGTTGTATCTTGATGTAGTAGAGGGGGATGTTGTGTGTGGAAACAACCCTGAGATATGATACCCTCAATAAACATACTTGATTTCAAAATAGGTATAAATAGCAAATGATTATTCAGTGTATGTTTACAAGGTTATAGGGCTGCTTTAAATAAAAGAAAGTTATGCATCAAAATAATTTGGACTTGTATCTCTTTAGCTGGAAAACACATTTTTTTCTGCCTTGGTGAAAATCCTTAAGGAGGATTTTTATGTAGCAACTCTGACCACCCCCCCTCCCTTTTAAAATGTCTTTTAAGGAAACCAAGTAGGATAGTGCTGAAATTTGGAGAGACCCTAACAATTGCATAGGAAAGGTTGTAGTCCATGACAACCTTGTTGAGATGTTAGCCCTGACAGTATCTGTGACCAGGCTAATTGTTGTATCTCAGGACAAGATTATCTGGTAAAGACAATAGAAGGACTTAGTGTGTGTTCTCTTTGACAAATGCATCACTGGATTTTCAACAGTATCAAACATGATAGCCTGCAGAAATAAATTTAGAGACAATTTTTAGAGGGGTGGAGGCCCTTTCTAAAGTAGGGTGAATACTGTTCACAAATTCACAGGACTCATTTGGCATTGTGTCCAGTGAGACTCCTGATGTCTGTTTTCTAAGTAGTCTCTGCTTGGCACAGTTACTTGGTGGCGGTATGTAGGTGGCATTTATTTAGCACTTGACTCCTGGCCCCGTCATGACCCATACTTGCAGGCAGCTTGTCTGCATCAATGGAGGAAGTGGATGCTCCTCTTGCGTTCTGAAATTGCAAAATATGTACCAATTTCCCACTCCCAAACACTTGTAATCACAGCGAGTTCTGTGGAAGCAGAACTGCTTGATTTCTTTCTCTTGCTTTCTCCAGTCTTTGCAAAGGGTCAGAATCTAAGCGGCTACATATAAATAAATTGATTTGAACAGGATTCATATGACTAATAGCAGCAGCAGTAGGTTGCAGGAGCTTTTTGTGTCTTCATAATATGCTTAACAGGTTGTATAAAAAGAGTTTCAAATTGGAAGCAATGGTGTTGCTCAGATTATTGCAAGCATGAGAAACTCAAAAGAATCCAGTGAATGGGTGAGAAATGTGACCCCTTTGTTGGCACTTGGTTGCTCTGCAGAGGCTTGCATTGTAGACAGAACAGACTCTCTTCTTGCTGTGTTCAAGAGGCATTTCATTGATTTCTGTCAAGAAGAAAAGCTTTTCTAAAGTAGTGCTCTTCAGGCCTTGTGGATTATTAAGATCTGTTAGTAGCCAGTTGCTCTTTCTTTAGGAAACTGGCAAAGAAGGGGGTCTTGCTAGTTCACGTGGCTTCTGATTATAAGTGAAACAGCTGGGTCAGTAACAGATACTCATACCAGTTTTTATCTGGAATATAGCCACTTCCATACAATCAATCCGTATTGTTAACATAGATTCCTAGAATTTATTAGTTTCTTGTTCTGATCTGCTATGACTTCCCCTCATCTGTTTCCTGATCTTTCTAAAGTTACAAATGCACATTGAGAAAAAGGTGCCGTAACCTATGAATTGCACTGGGTGACCATACTTGTCACTTTTAAAAATGGGGTTGGACTGGTTTCTTAATACTCACAAAGGGAGTCTCTGATCAGACTTCATTTGAAGACCACCTGTAGAAGTTGCTGAAACTCCCCCTTTCCTTGAGATTGGGGGGGGGGTCATGGTTATTTAACTGGGTTGTGCGCACAATTTATAGTTAAACTCCAATAGCCTTCTAGTCTACTGTAAATCTCTTTTCTATACATAGGTGTTAAAATACATGTTGAGAAAAAACGCATGCAAAATAAAACAGCAGCCAGTGCAACCCTATGGTACTGGTTGCCAGCAAGGGACAGAGAAAATAGATCAGAGTTTAGGAAATACTGAAATGTGTTAGCACATGCTTTATAGGAGTGGTCAGTAGGGAAGATTTTACAAGCACGCACACACACACACACACACACACACACACACACACACACACACACTACTAGATATGCACTCAGGAGCAAAGTATATTGGGGTCTGGAAGGCTCAATCTCTAACTTTACAGAAATTCTACAGTCAAAATGGCAAGTGCAGAATAAGCATCTTGCATTTGATTGGAAATCCGCATTTGTGTATGACTGCAAGTCAAAGGGTTTGTCCTTTTGATTTTAGATTGTATCAGGGTGAGGTTTTCCCTTCTAAGCGTGAGAACAGTTGCAGTGAAATTATCTCAGTACTCCCTCTGTTCATTCCTGTAATGAAAGTCTTCAAACATCCTTACATGATTTGTGTAAGGAAAGACCAGTCCTTTTCTCCTGCTCTGAGAAATATGGGGAGACACATTCAGAAGTTTTCAACACTCTCTTCTCTCAGGTGAAGTGCCTAGTACCTTTTAAAAATGCAAGAAAGAAAAAACAAGTATATCACAAAATATGTTCTGAGTGTTTATCTCTCTTTTGCTGCTTCTCTAAAGCTTATTTTCCATGCTGAAAAGGCACTTTCACTGGCTCAAAAAGAGATTTATTTTCTGTTAGAAAAAGATTTGGATTTAGCTTTAAATTGTCTTATTCAACATGGCCTTAAAATTCCTATCAGCTAAAATAGGAACTATTCCAGAAACATCAAAATAATGCACTGAAGCCCCCAATTGATTTACTTAAATCTTCCTTGTTAGTTACTTGAGGTATGTGTATCTCAACCACCCTTTCAACCAAAGAGACAAGGGGGGTGGCGGTGGAAAGGTCCTTGCATGGCATAGCTATGCAATGTTAAAAGCATTGAAGCCAGAGTTGCCTGGGTCATGAGAAACGTGGTACTTCCCAAATCTATGACACTTACATATTTTAGTTTGAATAACTTTATTGGTCTCATTTTTGGATCAAGTAGCTGACACGGGTGACGCTGTGGTCTAAACCACAGAGCCCTAGGGCTTGCCGATCAGAAGGTCGGCGGTTCAAATCCCCGTGACCTGGTGAGTTCCTGTTGCTCGGTCCCTGCTCCTGCCAACCTAGCAGTTCGAAAGCATGTCAAAGTGCAAGTAGATAAATAGGTACCGCTCCGGCAGCAAGGTAAACGGCATTTCCGTGCGCTGCTCTGGTTCGCCAGAAATGGCTTAGTCATGCTGGCCACATGACCCGGAAAAACTGTCTGTGGACAAATGTTGGCTCCCTCGGCCAGTAAAGCGAGATGAGTGCCGCATCCCTAGTTGTCCGCGACTGGACTTAACGGTCAGAAGTCCCTTTACCTTTACCTAGCTGAACATATATCTTTATCAAAATACAGTGGTACCTCGGGTAAAGTACTTAATTCGTTCCGGAGGTCCGTACTTAACCTGAAACTGTTCTTAACCTGAAGCACCACTTTAGCTAATGGGGCCTCCTGCTGCTGCCGCACCGCCGGAGCACAATTTCTGTTCTCATCCTGAAGCAAAGTTCTTAACCTGAAGCAATATTTCTGGGTTAACGGAGTCTGTAACCTGAAGTGTATGTAACCTGAAGCGTATGTAACTCGAGGTACCACTGTACAGTGAGGTAGAATCCCAGTGTGCTTTCTACAAAGTTGGGACTTGCATGAAGTATACAGAGTACCTTTTCACATTTTTCCTGAAATCTTGTAAAGAAGGAGATCCCACAGCTTTTCTACTTGAAAGCAAGCCATGTGGGCTGAAATGCAGAGAGAGGGTTACAGGCTCTATGCCATAGAAATTAGCACTCCCAAAGCCTTATTGATCTCAATGCATCCTAAATAGACAACTTTATCTGGATTGTGTCTGTTAGTATAGTGGGCTTTGTTTTCACAATTGCTACTTCAACTGGGCAGAATCTTCTTTCTTGTTTCAACTGAGCACCAAGCAACTTAGTTTAGATAACAGGATGCAAAGTATAAGCTAAAGGTCAGGTTTGCTTACATGTGTTCTCCAACTCAACAAACAAACAAAAACAAAACAGTTTACACAAGACACTCTTAAAAATTAAAGCATTCATAATTAAACCAGCCAACAAACTTGATATCATATCTCTGCACTTTTCTATAGAGAGGTGAAATAAAATGCTTAGAGAGTGATGGGAGATATCAAGGATTTAGTAACTTTAGTTAAACTGGTGGAATATTTACTAAGTGTGTGTGTGAGTGTGACAGATACACACACAGTGTGCACTTATCAGATTGTCGTGTAATTGTAATAGAACTAATGATCCTGAACCATTTTAGTTTGAACTGTTGTCATGAATCAAACAATAAGCCATTGTAAAATTAGGCTTTAAGGTTTTTTTAAAAAAACATGTTTTTATATCTCTCTGTAGGCCTCTGTTACTGTTTTTAATTCTATGGTATCTTTCACACAGTGGTAGAAGCATATACACTGCATTCAGAAAGTCTTAGTTTCAATTCTTGGTATTTCTCATTAGAATGATCATGCTGCAGGTGGTAGAATCAGTATTGAAAGGGACCTTGGAGACAATCTAGTTTTAACTTTCTGATCAATGCAGGATCTGCATTGGTGGACAAGAGAACATAGGAAGCCTTCTACCCCCTCAGACCAGTGGTCCATCCAACTCAGTATTGGTTGCACTCACTGGCAGCAGCTCTGCAGGAATACAGGCAGGTATTCTATCCCAGCCCTACCTGCAGATGCTGGGGATTCAACCTGGGACTTTCTGTATGCAGAGCAGATGCTCCACCGCTGAGCTGCAGACCTTTCCTTACCACAGTATTTCTGACAAATGGTCATCCAGCCTCTGCTTAAATACGTCTCATGTAAGGTAATACAAATCATGTAAGGCAAAAAAGCCACCCACTCACCCCACTTTCCACAGAGGTTGCTGCAAGTGTGAGTAGACTTTATTAGTCCAGACTGATAAATAGGTAAGACTAAAGATAGCTTCCTAAGTTCTTAGAATGCCAGTGATATGCTTAAACCAAACCATGGAATTAATTTCAATAAGATCCTATGCATAAATGGATTTAAATAAAGGTTAAATACAAGAGAGAGATACTGACTGTCCACTGGCAGGTCTAATATTAAGGCAGGAAAAGGGGGGCTTTCAGAACTCTATTCAGGCCTTGCTGTGAAACTGACGGGTAGCACACTGAGAAGCGCAAATTACAGTTTTGATTAAATCCTATTGTCTCTTTCAAAAGCAAGTTGAAGCCTTGTTTTGAAGTGCCTTACCAATCCAGATTTGTTTTAACCTAGATATTTCAAACAAGATTTACATCTAGAGAGTAAAAGTTCTTTGAACGCTTGCTACAAAAATATATCATCCCTCTGGGCACATGCCATTAAATAAAGATGTGTTCGCTAGTGCACAGGAAAGAAAGGTTTTTAACAAACTGGCACACACATGATAGACAAAAGAATTACTGTGATACTGATAAAAAGATTTGTTTGTGTGTGTGTGTGTGTGTGTGTGTGTGTGTGTGCAGATAAGCTTTTAAAGTCTCTTAAGCTAGACTTCGCCCAATCTTTGTGTGAAATTTTCCTTCTCTCAAGGTTTTATAAGTGCAATCTACATCTCATTTGAAAGCAGCAAAGCTGCTTCTAGATGGCTCTCAGTAAGTGTTCTGAAACTTCCCTAAGTGAAGACGAAAACTATTTTAAGTTTTCCCAAGAGCAATGAAGTCAAAACTTATTTCTGAAAATGATATCACTTAATTATTAGATTAAATGCAGTGTATTGACTCCCCCTGTTTTGGTTCTTTAACTTAAGCCATTGTTTTGCTTTTTGTTCTTTTATTGAGTTTTTAAAGCCTGTACAGTACTTTCCTTATGACTGCTTTATCTCTTTTTCTTTCTCAAATTTTGCCGCTAATGTTCTCCAGTATGCAACGATGTTACTTTGTAGCTTTACTTTAAAATATTGGTTTTGGACTCTTATAAAGAAAAATTTGTAGAATAATGATGAAATTAGCTTGGGTGATAGAAGCATAAATGATTTAGAGCACACCCAAACAGGGATATATGTAACCTTAAAAAAAGAAAGAACTGTTGCAAAATCCATGAATTACTTAGCAGTTTATTTTGGTAAATTGATATGCGTTAAAAGTATTTTGGGTATTAAAGCTAAATGCTACAAAAATAGGAGCCCGGAAGGAAAAGAAAAGTGATAGCACATCTAAATGATGAATCCTTATTTCCCTGAAGAGCCAGTATGGTCTGAAGTGCATTGTTGAATCCTACATTTATTTATTTTTTAGCCCAGACTTTCGCACTAATAGCACAAAGATCTAAAGCAGCCAGTGTGCCTGGGGATATTAGGGCTGGGGCTTGCATGCACATCCTAGTACCTAGTTCAGCCCTTTACTGGCTGAGCATGGCTCTCCCTCTGCCCTTGAAAAGGGGTGTGTATACGTAGCTCTGGGTGTGTCACTTTTGTATAAGTATATGTCTGGCCTGTGCCACTTTTGTTTATGTTTTCCCTAAGTTCCTATTAGGTTTTTTTTAATGCTCTAAAATTAGCATTTAAATAGGTAACTTGCATTGTTATGAGATGATTCAAGTGCTGACTGCAATGTTTTCTTTCTTTTTTACAAACAGTAACTGCTGTAAGCAGTTAGAAAGCCTTTCTGCCACTGCATTCATGTTAAAAATGGCAAATGCCCCTGGGAGTGATGGGACGTGATAACGTGCCGTCTGCCAAGGATGTGAGATGGGGAAAAAAGAGTCTCAAAGATGCTCTGCAAGTGCACTGCATAGGTGTCTGGTGCTGGAGTTGGACTGCTATATGTGAAATTAATATCTCTACTCAGGAATCAGTTGTCTCAAGTGCCTATCCTCTGCATACTTGGGAGGAAATCTCCTTTACATAAAAAAGGGTGTGTAAGTTCACATTTTTTAAAATACTAGGATTTGAAGGCTGCTTCAGCTTATTCAGTGAAACATTTAGTCTTATCACTGAATTACATGTTCAACGTTCCCTTTATTTCTTTTTCTGAGTAAAATCTGCCCTGCATATCTTCTTAAGAAGAAATTCGTTTCTCAGACATAGTAATGACCAAAATAGTGTCATTGGTACCCAGGTGGTCACAGATCCAGGCACTTATCAGGCCTGATTCAACCTCATGATGTTCATACCATATCTTGGTTTGTGGAATGTGTGTGGAATGCCCTTAAAAACTCCAGTCAATATAAGTTATTTGTAAAGAATATAACATTTTCTGATGAGTTTTTTTTAATTACTCGAATAACTAAGTAAAATTGCGACATCTGAAACTTGAGTGCTGTATCTAGGGGCGTTATTACTATGTTTGCTGTAAAGCAGCAGAGGGTCTTGTGGTACTTGAAAGACCAGCAAATTTGTTACGGCATAAGCTTTCATGGACTGCAGTCCACTTTATCGGATTCAATAAGTGTTATCCTGAGTTATAGGTGTGTATATATGCATTAGGAGGGCTGGGTAGTGTAAAAAGAGAAGTGATTTCAGGGAACCCTCATCACACTTGTTCAGAAGAAATGTAGGTGTGCCTGCCCGATAGAATCAGTTTGACTATAAGCAAAACCAAGCTCTGGCTCCAGGCAAGCGCAAAAGATGAGATGCTTGTTGGCTGAGTTATCTGAAACTAATGCATGATGACATGTCCTGCATGGTCATCCAGAACAAAAATATCAGCTTAGGGCTACACTAAGACTGCAGGGATGGCAGTGTCAGTTCTGATTCCAATTAAGTCCTTGTAAAGATTTTTTGCGGATAAAGCTTTCTGCTTGACTGTTAAGGTCTTTGTTTTGTATACACTCAGGATGTATACACACATTAGATTGGAAAAATGTATAGGGAGAACCAGGTTTTTTCATGTTTGTTGAAAAGATAGTTATATCACAATTGGCTCTGATATGTTTTATTGGACCTGTTGGCCCGATGAACCATTTTTCTTTCTATTTGCCTTAACCTCAGAGGTCCTACACAGCAACGGTTATCAAAGTCATCTCAGACATAGCTACAGAGGTGGTAGTGAGATGGCTAGAAATATTGTAGAATTGCCATTTTAAAGTTTAGAAACCAGGGGTCATACCATTTTATGGCTTTTCAAATACTTAGAAGCAGAAATGGGAAGGGACATGCACAGAATTCATTCTGCACATTGTTTGCCCTTGATGGGGTTTCATGCATATATTTCACTAGGAATCTATAACCGAGTGCAAAAAGAGAGCATGTGAAGCTGCCCTATGATGTCTGCGTCTGGACAGCTGTTAGCAACGGAAGATTTCCTTGTGTAGTCAAGATTCAGAGAGTGGTGTCTTGAGAAAACTACCTCTATCTGCAACCATAATTTCTGGGTGCTACACCTCAATGACCATTTTGGATTATCTGCAGTACGTTGTGTGTGCTGCTGTGGAATAGGAATGTGTAGTAAAATTTCTGCAAGGTCATTTCATTGTTGTGAATAGTTAGTTGTGGCTTTACTCTGGTCAGACTGTGAGCCATATAAATTCTGCATCAACTGTTAATTATGAGAACATTATGCAGTTGTGGAGCAATGTAAAGAGTTTTTGACATGTCCCAGCACTCCCTCAATTGGGACACAACTGTCAGCTTGTATGCTACTTTCAGCAACATTGGTATAGAGAGAGAGTTCAGAAATACGTCTGAGTCCCCACAAAGATTGTGCACCGTGCATTAGTATTGCTGAAGTTTGCTTTTTCCAGATAACATGTTCCAGACTCCTGTACTTACAGGATATGCACACCTTTGCACCCCTCTGCACATAACATGTCCCTCATCGCTTGTGATTCTATTGTGTACCGTTGAATTGGTCTGCCTTTTCTTGGCAAGTTTGTTACTAGAGTTTGATTCACAAAACATGTCCATAGCTAGCTGTTTCCTTCAGAAAGTTATCTTAGGGTCATGTTAAGAAGTCAATTAATCTTGAATTCTAAACTTGGTACAAAAGCTCCAGAGTCTGATTCTGAGACTTTGCTTTGCCAGTACAAAGAATACGGTTTTAGGGCAATATGAAGCCACCACATTATGGCACTATTTAATTTATCAGTATACAGTCGTACCTTGGTTGTTGAACGCCTTCGTACTCGGATGTTTTGGCTCCTGAACGCTGCAAACCTGGAAGTGAATGTTCCAGTTTGAGAACGTTTTTTGGAAGCCGAATGTCCAACATGGCTTCCATGGCTTCTCATTGAATGCAGGAAGCTCCTGCAACCAATCAGAAGCCACACCTTGGTTCTAAAACATACCATATCTCTCTCCCCTGCCCCTCCCCCCCGGATATCTCCCCCCCCAAAAAAAGGAACATCAATGATTTAAGCATTTATTGGTTAGATAAAATAATAAAAGCTGCTTTATTTATTTAAGGTATTTTTACGTTGCTATCCAGCTGAAGAAGAAAAAAAAAGACTCCCAGAGCAGTTTACAGCAATCAATAATAAGATTGTCCCTGCCCTCAGGCTTACAATCTAAAAGACACAGCCCCAAAGGAAGAAGAGATTGGGAGGGTAGAGAACTGAAGCCAACTCAGGCACATGCTCAAAGGCTTGTGTGCTCCCTATACCTTTTAAAGTACATTTGAAGCACATTTTACCCCTTAAAAAAGTCTGGATAGAGCAGTTTACCCCTCACAGAGTTAAAATTCCTAGTAGCCCTTAACAAACTACAGTGCCCAGAATTCTTTGACCAGGTAAATGTGTTTTGAATGTGCTATAAAATATAGTGTGAATGCAGCCTTAGTGTAGCTGCCTGCAGCTTCTCCTTCTCTAGCTAATAGATGAGGCCAGGCTGGTCTGTTTATTGCCATGATGTTTTTCCTGGAAGGCAAGGGGAGCAGCCTCCCAGGGGTCCTTAGTCTCCTGGCTGAGGGCCTTGTTCATGCTTGTATATTTAGAAGTTTTGTCACCCATGCTGTCAACGTGCTGCATATCTGTTGAGTTTCTGGTCCTGGTCTAGTTGCCATGGAAAATGTACTGGGATTTTGAACAGAACTTCAGCATATGCATAAACTGTCTTAGGCTGGGGAAAGCCACCTTGAAGGTCCACATGAAGAAATGTAGATGATAATCAGCCAATCAATAATAAAAAGGTTAAGTAATATGAATATAAGAGCATGAAAAGGGCAATAGTTCAGTGGTACAGGTATCTGTGTGCTGGAAGACACAGGTTCAATCTGCGACATCTCAAGGTAGAATTGGCAAAAAAACATGTTTGGAACCATGGAAAACTGCTGCCAGTCAGTATTGAGAAGATATTGAGCTAGATGAACTAGTGGCCTGGAGACAGCTTCATCTGCTGGATGTTCCTTTAGTCTAGCATGCGTTCCCACTGAAGGCAATCAGAGAGATGCATCCAGGAAGTTGTTGCTTCCCATCAGTTGGCATTCAGGGGCAAACTGCCCCTGAAGGTGAATGCTGCATATATCCATTGTGACCAGTAGCCATTAATAGCAAACAAACAAACAAACAAACAAACAAACAAACAAACAAACAAACAAATCTTTTAAGGTATCTGCGCTGATGGCCATCACCACATCCTTTTGGCAGTGAGTTCCACAAATCAAATCACATGATGTGTAAACAGGGCTGTATGTGCTCTTTAATATTGCCTATCTTGGTAATCCAAATTCATTCGCTGAAAAACAAATCCTTCAAATTGAGATGTGTAGGATTATTTTGCCTTAGTTGGTTCTGTGTCTTCTGACTGGTGATGACCACTGGCACTGAAGCCTCTGAAGATAGTCTTCTTGAGCAACTTTGTGGCTGGTTTCTGAGTTTTCAGGAGACATTGCCCAGACACTTTCAAACAGACCTGCGCAGTCTGACTTACCTTCCCTTAAGAATTTCAGTTGTCTTATCTAAAGCAATTGTACCAAACACTGGCTTGTGGATTGTCTGGGATTGTGCAGAATTGCAGCAAACACACACACAGCCCTCAAAATGTAGCAGACCTTTTTTGTTCGTGCACTAACTGTCAAGAGAGTATACCTTGCTACAGAACATTCTTTTCCTCTTTTGACTCGTAACAGAGCTTCCCCTGTATTTCACTGGATGTCATTAGAAAGGCTCATCCACCTGTCATCACACCATCCCAAGTACCACTCCAGAGAGTGAAGTCTGTCTCTCTCTAGAATCTGCTCTAATGCCGCCAGGAGGTGAAAACACCTTCTGCTTCCATCCACAGACCTTGGTTTATTTCCTTTGTTAAAAGAGGCATCTTGGCATTTCATAATACACTGGACGCATTTCACCATAGGATATTCAGTAGTTGGGTTAGTTTTAAACAGACACTGCTAGGTTGATGGCATTTAGTCATGGAAGGTCTGGTTCCTGCAGGATGTTAAAAAGGTATGAAATATTTAAATAGAATGATGAAGAGCCTTTTGGTTACTGAGTATAGAATTGGATTTAGGAGCTGGATGCAGTGGAGGTTGAGGTAGCCTCAAGCATCATTTAATTAAGTTGTCTGGAGCATTATCATCCTCTTGAGTCTACTTCCATATGTTAGTGGGCTGTGTAGCCCCATACAGAGATGTTTCAGTATGAGGTTTGCATCTTGCTGACTGGGTTAGTTACTAGTGGCTGTGGTCCATGGTAATAGTACTCAACTCCTTAGCGTGGATCTCCTTTTCTTTTTATTTTGCAGAGTTGCTGTGGTGGTCCTGGTGACAGTGACCATTCTTCTGAAAGACACCCATACACCCACACAACCACCCACCCACCCACCTACACTGTTACACATCAAGCAAATTAAGAAATGGGTCCTCAAATGCATGCTTGGATTAAAGATGGGTCCTGGGTCTGAAAGGACTACTGCTCCAAAATGCTGAAACATTACTTGGGTACCACGTTATAAAAACCTTCCTCCTCCATGGTATATTGTTTTAACAACTTAATCCAAACTACATTTCAGATGGTTGTATGTAAAAATGTAAGCGTACATCATGAAATGAATGCTTTTGTAAAGATGATGAGAGTTGGTGATAAATAGGAATGGAGAGGAGAGGACAGTACAATGCTGAAGGCAAGTGAAAAAAAGCAAATAAAAGATTCATTGTTTTGAATAGTTATACAAACAGCATTTCAAGGGAAGCCAACAACAGCTAAGCATGAAAATCTACTGGGGCAGAGGAGCATAATAATGAGACTGTGGAGCAGTTTCTTTTTAATAGCATCCAGGTTAAAGGCAGATGAGATAGTTTAGGCCCTTCCACAATCTATTTATTGTATGCATCGTATTAGACTTATTAGAAGGCAGTTTATTGGATTGTGTTTGTCTTCCCCCTTGTTTAACATGTCAACATTTTCTATCTTCTTAATATAAGAGAAAATGTCATTGCTTAATCAGAGGTGCTAACAGTTTTCTTCTGGATGTAAATTTGCTTGTTGTGTAACAGGAATGCATTAGTCTTAGCAAAAGTATAAGAAAATGAAAGGCAGCGAGAAGTAGCTCCATTGTTACCACTCCAGGCGTGTCTAATGAATCGTGTTTCCATGTTCCCTCGATCATGCTGCGGAGTGCCCTTAGCAGGGCTAAGTCTTCTGTAAAATGCTCTTTAAGATTATTGTTGAAAGCACAGAAACGCTGGATGGGTGTTTGGTGGTAGTGGTGGAGGGAATGTTAATGAGGCAACTGCATTTCAGTCAGTACAGCTGCTGGGATTTCTTGCCATGGCTGGAGCAGCAGTGACAGACAACTGTTCCAGCTCAGCATAAAGCCCTTTTCTCAGGGACGCAGGTTGTCAGATACTTGGTTGGCAATGCTCCTTTATAACTATACGGTTGTGTTTTGTTTTTTTAAAAAATCCCTTGTGCTGGAGAAGCAAAGAAAATAAATGCCTGGCTGGGAAAGGTCTACTACTTAGAAACCCATAGAACCGTAGAGTTGGAAGGGACCCGAAGGGTCATCTAGTCACCAGGAGTAAAAGTAGCCATGCCTTCAGCAACAACCACCACCACCACCACCACCACAACAACCACCACCCCACAGATTTTTGTTTTGCTTTTTGCTCTGCTTGTATTAATGCCCATATGAACTGTATGTGTGCTTTCAAAAATATTTTGATTCGTAGTGGTTTTGTCAATGGAATCAGATGTGGCCTGTGATTTGATGGTGGGTTGTTGTTGTTTTGTTTGTTTGCATGCATGCATGGGAAGGCCGTGGGGGAAAATATACAATTTTATGTGTAATCATTTTGTTGGATTCAATGTATGTCTCTCTGTGTTCACACACACATGCTTGTCATAATTCAAGGGTAGGTTTGGTCTTAGGTTCATTAGTTCTCATAGCTGTTTTTGAGAGGGGAGACAAAATGAGGACACTTCAGATACGAGTTTTGGACTGTCTTCTTTTGATGATGAAGGGAAATATCATAGTTAAAGTTTAAAAGTGTGTCCACTTTTGCATAATGCTCTAGGCCAGGTAGCATTGCGAGAGCTCACCTTTGCAAACATTCATGCAGGGAAGAGTGGTCTGTGTCCCTCCAGTGGTGTTGGACACCAACACCCAACCAGCATGATCAATGGTCATTTGTAGTCCAGCAATATTTGGAGGACCACAGGTTGTTGAATTAGAGCTAAATATGTTCTGATAACCATTTTGTCGTTTGTATTGCTGAGAACAGTACAAGCTGTTACTATCTACATGTTGGGAGATGTGAATGGTATTACTAGTGCTATAGCAGTGTTGAGTGAATGGTGTGCAATAGGCTTCCATTTGTTTCTGATTACAACCTTATTTTTATATTGTGTTTCTCCTCAGATTTAAAAGGCTTTGTGTAGATAGTTGTGCACAACTTCATTTAAAAAAGAGGTTGTTTCACACTAGCTGGAGGTTACAGACTGACCAAGCTGTTCAGTTTCTTGAGCGTTTTGAGTGACTGCACTGTAAACTGTATTTGCAAGAGTGTCAAAACAAACAGTGCATTTTAGTACTGATGGTTTGTGGTTGTACAAAGGAAGGTACTTCCTCAGTTCTGAGGAGAACTGATGCCACATTTCTTTAGCTATGACCTGTGTAAGGACATCAGAGCAGGAAGTATGCTTGCTCCTGGTATAGTATCAAGTCCATTTAGTCACTAAGGACTTTGAACACAAATCTTACAGGAGAATCAATGGCGATGTAACAATGATCGATCAATAGCATTGCATTTAATTAGATATTTTATGGCCTTAATGCAGTATTTCAGAATCAATGTAGCATTGCATTCCTTTGCTGCTTTTTTGTATGTCAATTTCCAGGACACATTGATACATCTGCATTTGTCACTAAACGGCTTCACTGTAGACAAATTTAATCTAAAATGAAATGAAAGCTTTAGTATAGGCTTTCGGTAATTGAATTTTTGATATATTTATTTAATGTAGACATTTGCCAGTGAATTGGATTTTTAAATTGATTTTTAAAAAAGAAAACCAGGAAGAAGTGATACTGTAGGAAAAAGGAGCCCCAAACCCTGCTTACCACATAACTCCTCCTGTAGTTGCTTACTTCCTTGTCACAGGCACCCTCCTATCTTTCGGTAGAACAGAGCAATAAATTGATCTCCAGTCATTTTTAATGGTGAAACAACTAGTATTATCCTATAGAGTATGTTCCCCTTCATATTCACAGTGGCCAATATGGTTAGAGTACTCAATGTTCAGAGTAAACAGGTTTAATTAGTCCTGCTGTGGGAGGTAGAAAAGCTCTGTATTTCGGCCTTCCTCACATGCATGCAGATTTCTTATTTAAGGGTTGAAGTACATGTTACAGTCATACCTCGTGTTGCATTAGGGTCATGTTGCATCCTTTTGGCTTGCAAACGCGGCTTTGCACATGCACAGAAGCGCTCTTATCGTGCTCTGCGCTTGCGCAGAAGCTCCACTCTAATTGCGGACTTTTTGGGGTGTGAACGGCACCCCAGAATGGATCGTGTCCGCACTAGAGGTACCAGTGTACATGAGAAATCTGTGAGCAGAATTCCCAACATTTGCTTTTTACTTGAAAGCAGATAGGGATGTATGTATGGAATGCCCTAATTTTGATAGCGGCAGTGGCATTGGGGAAGGGTGGAGCTAATACTATTTGGTAGAAGTGGTATTATATCAGATAAATGGTGTGGGAGAAAGGTTTAAGCCCACTTTTCCCCAGGGACATTGCTCTGATTGAATAAGTGCCCCATTCCCTTCTGAGCTACTTTCAAATAGTTTTACTTAATTTTCAAAATAAGGTTTGAGGAAGCAGAATGGTGCATGTAAAACAGTGAAATGTACTTTAGAATTCCTGGAGCTAAACACCCCCCCTTTTTCTTTTTGGTGTACAGTGCAGGAAGCTGGATTTTCTTTAGTGATATCCTCCAAAGCAGTTCAAATGCGTAGTAATTTTTGCATTCCCATACCCCATCCATAGATTGTTTGAAGTCTTTATTAGCATATACCTGTTTTCCTTACTATAAATGCTTCTGCTATTCATTCTAGTGGGAATTACTTGAGTATTCCCACATGCAACTTAATTATATCTTATTATATTTATATTACTTGTAATATAATATGTTTATTATACTGTCTAATTAATGCAATATGTTATTTGCTTTCTGTTTCCCCCATGGGGGGCTCTTTATATCTGTTTCTGTCTTGCCCCAGCTTCCTGCAGGTGGTACTTGGGTGGGCAGGGAGGGAGAAGAATCTGCGCAGTAAAATGTTCATATATTTTAGTGAAGGGGGAAAGTAAAGAATTGTGAGAGGCACGAAATTGGTTTTTGGCTTTTGTATGTGAGAGAGATTACTAGGAATGTTAAAAACAAAGGTTATATGCACCCATAACCAAGGTTTTTAAAAAAGCCCCTTTGAGTGTTTTTACTATTCATTTATTGAAATGTATCTGAGCCAGTTAGACACAATGATCTCCAGGCGACGGTAACTTGGCACTGCAAAAGTCTGAGAATGGACCAACCAAAGGAGCAGAAGCTGAAAGTGCCATCTCCTATAAGTGTTCTCCCATAAAATGAAACTTGCAAGGCACTTTTTGAACATTTGCATGCTTTTGAGGTGTTTGCTTTTCAGCTGAAGCCAAACGTTTGACGTAAACAATTTTGTGAAGGAGAGGGGGAAGAGCCCTTCCCTCGTTTTTGGCTTTCTCCAGAGTCACCATGCGTGCCTGCTTTTTTCTTGTCAACACCACACACCCATCATTATTATATTATTAAAATGTATGTATTGCCTATTGCAAGATGCCCCTGGCTGACAATTAAAACAGAGCATGGAGCCCTACAAGGTGCATAATAGTAATCAACACCAACAACAGAATTCCAATTCAAACAGAAGACTGAATGCAAAACAACTAAACCTATTTCTGTTTCCTCCTTCTCTCCTCAGTTCTATATCTTTTCCATCTCTTCTCAGTCTCTTGCCTCCTTCACCCAGCCATCTTTTCCTCAGAATTCTGTTTGTCAGCATGCAGTTTCCTTGATCATTCTTCTTTCAGTTACCTTGTCTTTGGGCTCCCTAGCCCTCAACTTTACTACTCTTCCCGCTTGGTTACTTATTCTTAAATTGCTTTTTTTAAAAAAACAACAACACAAAAACCCCAGTTATCTTGCTTCTGTTTTCATTTTGTGTCACTTGCAGAAATCACATAATGTGCTTTCACTCATTTTTTTGTCATAGTGCGTATTATTAAAGGCCATAACCTCTTTAAATGTGTGAATGCATAATGTGGGGTTAAGCACTTCAGTTTACCTGGTTTTAGGATCATTTTAATTTGAATGGCAATCCCGCTTGGTCAACTTGCTTCACCTCAAATAACTTGCTTCACTCATCCTATAAAGTTTGCATAAACCTGAAATAGGCTTTCTATTAAACTGGAAGGAGGATGGGTACCTTATTACAGTTGATTTATGACTGAAGCCGTTGGTAGTACTGTAATGCATATTGGTACTTGCTTAGGTAACCAGGAAGACCAACCCTCACTAATCTGGTGCCCTCCAGATGTTTTGGACTATGGCTCCCATAATCCCCTGGTGCTAGTCAGCATGGGCAGTCGTCAGGAATTAAGGCAATTGTAGTCTGATACTTTGGGATGGCTCTAGCTTGGATAGTCCTTCTAAAAACCCAGCTGAATTATGTTTTCGTTTACTTGAATGATTAAACCCTCCTCTTGTTTTCTGGATGATAGGCTAACACTTTGCCTGTTTTTACAGTGGTGGAAGAAGGACTTTGGGAGAATGGGCTTTCATATGAGTGCAGGACACTGCTTTTCAAGGCAATCCACAACTTGCTGGAAAGGTAAGAGAACTCCATCTGTTCAGAGGTGTCTGTTAATGTTGGTTTGGGCTACCGACTTGTCCTGTCACCAACCCCATCCCCATAAGTCCCCCAAGCTTGTGCAGAGGATTGGATCAAGGGGAGAAAGAGGTGAAGAATTCTCTCATTATAACCACTTTGATCAGCAGAACTGTTACTGCCACAGTTGCTACACAATACTTGTTCCGTAGTTGTTAAAAAATTGAACTTTGACTGTGGCTGCACCTATATTTTGGAAGTCTCTGCCCATTGACATCAGGCTAGTGCCTTTTTAAAAAAGATGTTTTTATTTCATTTTGCAGTATTTAATGAACAAGAACTGTTACAAACATCTTGACTGTCTTTGCATTGTTCACCCATAAGAGCATTCAAAATACCATGAACTACATTGTCACACCATACAAATAGCATACAATAATATAATCAAGGAGATCTCTCCAAACTCCACCATGAGACGCTGAGGGAATCCTTGTCTGTTCTTCCTGTCTCATGTAAGATATAAGTGGTTTCCATGCCATGTATAAAGAAAAGGGGCTTGCCCTTCCTTTAGTCACATGGATGTGGCATGTTAGTTTTTCTGCCAGTGCAACTGACCAGACCCTTTGGTGCCATACTTCAGTTGCCAGGCCTTCACCAGCATTTGTTGGTTTCCAGAGAAGCTGCTATCAGCAGAAACGACAAAATATATTATATACAGTATGAAGTCTGGTGTCATTCATTATCCCCACTAGTACAAATGCTGGAGACATTTTGATGTTTGTCTTATAAATGTTTTCCAGTTCTTTGAAAATGTATGTCCAAAAGATAAGCACATGTTAGCAATATCACCATAGGTGTAGGAAAGTTCCTGTGCAGTCACAGCCTCTCTGGCACAAGGAGCCAAGTGGCTAAGTGTCATATGCCTTTAAAGGCTGACATTTGTTTATTATTGGTTACTGCTAGTTAGCTTTTATTTCCCTCTCTCTCTCTCTCTCTCTCACACACACACACACACACACACACACACACACACCCATTCACACACCCCCATGTGTATATATGTACAAACTTAGGATCTGCAGCACATCACAATATGAAATGTCTCTGCTCAGTGCACCAGCAACTAGCATGAAGGTACTGCATTACATTCTCCTGGATTTCTGGTGTTCTCCCCCAGCCCCAAAGAGAGAATTAGCATTCCACTGTCACATTGTGCTGTTTGGGAGTTGTTCCTTCAAAGTAGGGTGGTGATTCTGAACTTTTTCAAACTTTGGGGTTCATCCAAGTTTGCTGGTACTTCCCTCTTTATGCTTAGGTGACACCGTTTTGGCTACATAAGGTTAGCCGCTTGGATAATGAGTTTTCGATTTGTATATCTATGATACTCAATTCATACAAGAAGGAAGTACTACAGTATAAGCAAGTGCTTGAGTGGCATGCAGTGTGTCCTGGATGAGGCTCTGCAGTTTGGGGGTACTCATGATCTATCTAGCATTGTCACTGGAGTCACAGCTGGCCTTGGTGGTCCAGAGTGCCTTTTATCAGCTTCAGCTGAAAACACAGCTGTGGTCCAAATAGACAGAGAGCCAAGCTACAGTTAGCTATGCTCTGGTAACTTCATGTTTAGACTACGGCAATACATTGTGCTTTGGATTGCTTTTTTTTTTTAAAAAAAAAAAGGTCCAAAAATTCAGTTAAACACTACACAAAAATTGTGCTTCAAGGTTTGCTAACGGGCTGGACATATTAAGGAAGTGCTTTGTCAGTCCCATGGGCTTTTGATACATTTCCAGGCCCTGGTTTTAAAGTGTACATTCCTAAATGGCATAGGGCTAGGTTTTTCCATATATTTCTATCTGGACATTGCTTTGCTCATTGGAGGTTGTTTCCCAAGTGCCCCTCCCAAGTGGATCCATTGAGTGTCTGAAAGTGAGAGGCCTTTCTCTATGATAGCACCCCAGTTGTGGAACGGAGGTCTATTTCACATTCATTTTGGAATCGTGTAGCCCTCCCTTTAAAAAACAAGCAAACCTCAGGGTTTTTTTAACATATTTCAATGTTTTGGCTTGAAAAAGGTTTTACGTTTGCTTCATCTCTTGCTGTGATGCTGTAATTGCTCTTTTTTAAAAAAAACCATTCATAATGTATTTAAACATATTTTTGTATACCACTCAGAAAACTTTGATTAAGGGGTGTCATAGAAATAGTTTTGTGTTGTTTCCTTGAAAGTTGTAGCCTGGCCCTAGTATTCCAGGAAAACAGCCAAAAAGAACATTACAGTTAATTTTCCACATTTCTAGAAGTCTTTCTTACATATGCTGAAAGTTTTGTGAAGATTAATCACAATTAAGGGAACAATCCTAACCCCTGCCAAAAGCCAGATGAGGGCAGTTAGGTCAAGGCAGGAGGACCAGCAGAGAGGAGCTCCACGTGTGGGGAAGCCTATCTGCCCTGGCATGCCTGCAAAATGCTTTGTGGGCATAGATGTAGTACCAACAGTGTTTCAGCTGGCGGTATAAGGGCTGAAATAGAGTGTGCCAGGATTGCACACTCTAATGTCCCCATCACTAACCTTATAGTCCCTCAGGTGGTGTAGTTAATTTCCCCCAGATTATTTTCAAAAGAAACTTGGGGGTGGGGCAGAATGCCCACCTATCTTCTGACTTTGCTTTGCTCTTGGCTGCACATCCACCACTGAACTCTCCCTGCTGCCATTTGAACTTGCTCTGTAAAATGCCAGTTTTGTTCTAATGAAGCTTATGCTTTTAAATAAAATGCTTGACCTTCATTTGACAATACTTGACCAGTCAGCTGAGCAGTTTTGGGGGGGGGGCCATAAGTACCAACACCCACCTAATATGTTCAGTAAAAAGCTGTCTGTTGTACATATTGAAAGTGGTAAACATCTTTCTCTCTCTCAAATTTTAATTTTGAATCAGCTAGATGGGCAAGCATGCTTTGGAAACAAGTTCCCTTGAAATTAAATATGATTCCGTTCCAAGTCACTGTGCTTGAGACTGGAGTATCAGAAGCTAATGGGGAGCAGCTCTTTTCAAGGAGTTCCATAGATGGAAGCCTTGAGGGAGGCCAGTGATACACCAAGGCTGATATCATTAGCACAAAAGAGCAAAGCTGGCAAACAGATGAAGAGCTTTGCATGTGAAATATAGAAGCTCAATACAATGGAGAATGTGCGGCGATGATAATATTTTCAGTAGTTATTGAGTAATTGGTGTCACAATTTATTTCTTTTAGATGCCTAATGGATAAGAACTTTGTAAGAATTGGCAAATGGTTCATCCGGCCATATGAGAAAGATGAAAAACCCATTAACAAAAGGTAAGGATCCCAAGGGCTTTGAAGTATGCTGCCGAAATTGACGGTGCTATTTTGGTGCTTTAATTGCGGTGTTTCCCTGTTCATGTACCTACTTTCCCAGCATATTCTCTTCCCACTCTTGCATGATGATAATGAATAACTGGTCCTTGGTGGCCCTGTTAGCGAGTTTGACATTATTGTGTTGATTTCCCTCCTCTCCCAACTTTGTAGCACATTGTAACAGAAGTGGCGCAATGTTAGCACCTTTTTGCCTACTCTTTGGAATATGTTGCAGTCAAGGTTCCCTGACACTTCTCGTTTGAGAGTTGGCTATATCCAGAACCAGGTGGTTTTGTGTGTGTGTGTGTGTGTGCCGTGACTTTGAGGCCTTTTTGCTTTGCTTTTGCAAGCTTATGTTGAAATATTGGACTGAGGTAGGTGTGTGTATGTGTGTTTTATATATATATATATATAGAGAGAGAGAGAAATGGAAAAGGATACTCATCAATTCACACCGTCAGTGTATTAATTGTCTGTATTGCAATACTTTAAAACCTTGTAGGAAGCCCAGTGAAGTTTATAGGAAATATTAGGAAACGTAGTCTTATTGATACTGCCATAATTGGTTGCATGTGTGAATACTGGTCTACAGGAAAGTTTTGTATAAAATTTATATGTGCCTAAGGTACTTTTCAATGTTTGAAATAGGTTTCACTTAAGCAGGAAGTGGTTTTTGAGTAGTGTTTTTCTACTGATGTTATGTATTCCTCTTTTAAACACCAGTTTCAAAGAATTGCAGGAATTCAGTAATCTTAGCTAAATAGTACAGATGCATTTGGTACAGAAATGCAGCGTACTGTTGGCGGACATTAAGAAGATATTTCAGACTGAACTGAATGTTTTAAGTTCTTTTTTAAAAAACTCCAGTTGTTCAAAAGTGTGCTTACTTCGCAAGCAAGAGGAATGTAAAAATAGCAAAACTGATTGGTTTCTGGTGGTGTGTTGTGCTTCTGTTTGAGTCCCCAGCTGTGAAGAGAGGCTTCAGTGTGTTCTGTTTTCAGCGATTCTGCCAGTCCAGCATTTATCGTGCATACAGCTTGTTCAGTTTAAAAGCTTGGGTTTGCCCCTGAGACCACAGTTCCTTCATTGCACTTTTGACTCCTGCTTTGCATCCGTGGTAGTAAAAGCTGCAGCAACATGCTTTGTGATTTTAATGTGCTTTATAGAAAGAGGGAGGACTTTCCATGTGGTTAACTAATGCTCAGGGAAAGCCTACAGAGGCATTTGTGGCACTGCTGAGCAGATGCAGATTTCTAGAATATGCTGGCTGGAGGATTGCAGCCATCCTTATTACATTTCTTATCTAATATGTTAACTTTCACATGCAAGATAGATGTACACTTTTGTAGGGATCTGAAATAATGTAGCTTGATATATATACCTTATACCTTAAGTAAAGACCTGTCCTTTCCACGGTAATTTATGCTTCAGACCTTCAGAATCTTTTCAAGATGGGAGGACGACGTGGCTCAGAATCTCAGGATTCATACACTCAAAAAGCCTTTGCTAGGGTTACTGCTTCTTCAACGGGAGCTTTTCAAATATTATTTTCACTATGCCTGCAAATCACTTTTCCATTAATAGCTGGAAGTGGTTCTGAGCCAAAATATGTGAATTTGCACAATTGTAGTTTTTCTGTACTATCTAAGTCACTGCATAGTATTTCTTATATCCAGGACCACGGTGCTTCCTAGCTGTTAGGGTCACCTGAATAAAAGCAACCAAGGACACGAAAGAAGCCAGAACATAAGTTCACTGCACTCTACTGAGATACAGTACTGTGGACATCCAGCCTGCCATTTGATATTGGTATATCCCTGTAAAAAGGGTGTCTCTCTTAAACTTAAGCCATTTGGGATTAGGCCAGAGAAACAGGAACACCTGTTGCGCCATCCATGGGAACTGTATGGTCTCACTCCATAATCTATCAAATATTTGAGATGCTTTGCAGAACTGGTTGTGCCACGCCTGCATTAATGATACTCATGGTTTATTAGCAGTATTTCAGACACTGCCTCTTCCTGAATTCTTTGTATGCTTTTACAGCCTTGGATTTTGCTGATTTTCTTCTATTATGATGGATTTATTTGATTTCAGCTACAAACCCTCCACTCTTAGCCTCCATGTGTTGTCTTTTGGAGACTTACTTGGCACATAGCCCCCCCTCCATCAATTCTCCAACTTGCAGATGTTGTCTCTTTGTCCTGAAGCTAATAGCCTTTGGAGTTCTAACACAGCTATTCTGTTGGGAGCACAGTCACCTCTTGCATTCATTTCAGACTTTCTTAGTAAGTTTCAAATCAGGACTGTATAGGGCCCTGTATAATTACATGGTTTCAGTTGTCTCCTCAGTGAGTTACTGAAGCAACAGGAGGTCCATTGCTGGCCGCAGCCCAATGTTATAGAGCATCCCCTGCCCCATTCCTGATGCCCACATGCTGAATGTGGATGACTGCAAAAGGGAAACCTGCATGTGTTGATCTCAATGGGATTGCGAACCTCGAAGTGTTTGGGGTTCTTGATCCTGTAGGTTTCCCTTTTGCAGATGTCCACACTCAATGTATGGACCTTGGGAGCAAGGGGAGCAAGCTGCTTGACTTTGGGAGTGCAGTCAGTGGCACAACCTCACTACTGTTTCAATGGCTGGAGCCCCCACTGTGTGAATTATGCTTGAAAGGGAATAGGACATGTCCCTGAATAAGAAGATTCACCTTTGTGTTTCATTTGGCAGTTTGTAGATGGTGACTGTGATTTATGGTGAAGGGGCTGCATATTAGGCTGTTTAAGTTGGAATATGGTGGATGGATATAGTTGGTTACCAGAGGTTAAACATTAAGTACCTTAGCTTTTGGGTTGGATGAGTTACTATAGTTATGAATAGTGTAGATAGAGTTTAATACAGCATATGGAATGTTGGATGTTCACAGGGAGGTTGGGGGTGGCTATGAAGGTAACTGAATCAGCTGCAACTGTTGAGGTAACCCTTACTATATATAATTTGTGTATAAGGTCTTGTTTGCCTGGCTTAAAGGTGCACAGTCTTAAGTACACAGGCAATTGATGTTGGGCAACTACCTGCAGCCACTCTAGGTTCACAAATGGCAGCTGACTGCATGAAGAGCGTCTGCCCACTTTCTGTCTGTTCCATCTGTCAGTATTGTGGAGAACTGCTTTAGTTGTCTTGACATGAATGTCTTCGTTTACACAAACATGTGACACATCTGGACATCAGTTCTTTTAAGGGGAGGCCTTGTTGCTGGCTGTATTGTTCAACTAGTTGAAGTTCTAGGAATGTTTAAGCTGCTTTCCTCATTAGACACTCAAAGCTGGCAGAGTATGTAAAGGATAAGCAAAGTACCCCTGATGTGCTGTTAATTAGATTTGTCAGGAGCTCCAGTTGTGCAGCCTGCCACACAGTGTTGTCACTTACTATATCTGTAATGAATTGTCTTAAGGGCATCAGTAAACACTGAAAAGCTCCTTTTTAGTTTCTGAATGGCTATTCTAATAATGTTGCCCCTGCACGTTGGTTTGGGGGTGGGGGTGGGGAGGAAGACACTCCTCTTAAAAATAAACCACGGGATCATTAAATCTCTCTGGCAGCACAATCTCCAAAGCAAGAGTGTCTAGTTTGTGATGGTCAAAACAGAAAAAAATAATTGTGCCACTTCTCAATACATCTTTACTAGAATGTAACCCTTTCAAGTGCTAAGAGATTCTCCCATTGTTCAGTGCTTTGCATTTGGTTTAAATGCAACTTTGTATTTCAATTTCTGGAGAATTACTCTGGAATTAATGAGACTGTGGGATGAAATAGTTTGTGGATATTTATGATCAGAATGTGTTTCCTTCATTTTCTAATTCTGCAGCCTCTAACTTCATTTGTAACAAAGATAATGAAAATGAAATACCTGCAATTGCATATTAATGTTGATGTTTTAAAGTACACATATAGTGTTATAGAGCCTTGAAAATCCTTTGCTTTAAACATTTTTACCTCTGCATGAGAATAACAAAGAGTGGAGTGTGGGCAATTTCTGCAACATCGCTTTGCCCATTACTGGGGTAAGAATTAGTTGGCTGGAGGGAGTGTATTTTAAAGACCACCAAGCAACCCTGATCCCAGCAGTTGCAGCCACTGCTTTGTAGCTGGCCTGGAGTGTACTCTTGATGGTGGTTCTGCAACAGAGGGGTGGGGGTGGGGGGGGTGGGGAGAAGCACCAGGTGAGGTGAGAGCAACCTCATCAAAGCAGGGCTGGGTGGAGATGACCCATCCCATGAGAACAGCTTCTGGCACTGGGGTTGCTCCATTACTAACCTTTCTGCATGGGGCTTTTCAAAGGCTGGCCTGGCTGTGGGTGCAAGAAGCCACAACAGTCTCTCTTGCATGATCATATACTGCAGTTGGATGGCTTCTGAATTGTGTGGCATAAGCAAGGAGTCATAAGTCAGTGGTAGAGCACATGCACCCCAGGTTAAATCTCCGCCATCTCTAGGGAGCACTGGGGAAAATCTCTATCCAAAATCTTGGAGAACTATATACCAGTCAGTATAGATAATATTGAGATGGACTATTGATCTGGTTTGGCATATGACAACTTCCTCCATGGAAGTAGTTCTCACACAGTTGTCCTGGTTGTACTGAAGTTCTAATCTTGGTTTGGTCCACCACCTACACCCCTATGGTTAGGCTGGCAGCCTTGCAGGTCAACCAGCAAAAGATAAACAGGGCCATTGATGTTCCCACAGAGCAGCTCTTGGCATATTAGCGCAGTCGTTTGTGGTATGCTGAGCATTCTGGTCACTTACTTAGAGAACCATTTGAGCATGTAATAAAACGCAGCCATGTCCTGATTACCATTAAATCATGTAAGTTGTGGAAGGTGCAAACTCTTGGAAGTTAATTGCCTGATGTGAAGGAAGCCATTTCTAAAGATGAGGTGAATTACAGCATAATTTGAAGGTTTTTACTGCTTTGGCTGCTTTGATTTACACATTCAAGGGAATAACACCACACCATGTAGAAACAGCTGGTGCTTAGTATTAAATATTAATTGCTATGAGTTTCAAAGAGAAGGAACTTGGGATGAGTGTTGCCTGTCTCATAAACTGAAGCTAAATAAGATTGTATAAATCTTTTTCCTTGTGGCAGCAGCCGCATCAGTCTAAATAAAACCAGGCCTTCCTTTTGGGCAAAACAACTGCAGTGGTGGCTGAATTGACCCTGCGTAGCAGCTACCGTATTTTTCGCCCTATAAGACGCACTTTTTCCCCTCCAAAAATGAAGGGGAAATGTGGGTGCGTCTTATGGGGCGAATGCAGGCTTTCGCTGAAGCCTGGAGAGCGAGAGCGGTAGGTGTGCACCGACCCCTCTCGCTCTCCAGGCTTCGCGGACCTCTCCTCAAGCAGCGGGAACGTTCCCACTGCTTGGGGAGAGTTGCCGGCATCCCGAAGCCTGCAAGCGCTGATCCCAGCACGTGCAGGCTTCGCGGATCTCTCCCCAAGCAGCGGGAATGTTCCCACTGCTTGGGGAGAGTTGCAGGCATCCCGAAGCCTGCGCGCGCTGATCCCAGCACGCACAGGCTTCGCGGATCTCTCCCCAAGCAGCGGGAACGTTCCCACTGCTTGGGGAGAGTTGCAGGCATCCCAAAGCCTGCGCGCGCTGATCCCAGCACGCGCAGGCTTCGCGGATCTCTCCCCAAGCAGCGGGAACGTTCCCACTGCTTGGGGAGAGTTGCAGGCATCCCAAAGCCTGCGCGGGCTGATCCCAGCACGCGCAGGCTTCGCGGATCTCTCCCCAAGCAGCGGGAACGTTCCCACTGCTTGGGGAGAGTTGCAGGCATCCCGAAGCCTGCGGGCGCTGATCCCAGCACGCGCAGGCTTCGCGGATCTCTCCCCAAGCAGCGGGAACGTTCCCACTGCTTGGGGAGAGTTGCAGGCATCCCGAAGCCTGCAAGCGCTGATCCCAGCGCGTGCAGGCTTCGCGGATCTCTCCCCAAGCAGCGGGAACGTTCCCACTGCTTGGGGAGAGTTGCAGGCATCCCGAAGCCTGCGCGCGCTGATCCCAGCACGCGCAGGCTTCGCGGATCTCTCCCCAAGCAGCGGGAACGTTCCCGCTGCTTGGGGAGAGTTGCCGGCATCCTGAAGCCTGCAAGCGCTGATCCCAGCACGCGCAGGCTTCGCGGATCTCTCCCCAAGCAGCGGGAACGTTCCCACTGCTTGGGGAGAGTTGCAGGCATCCCGAAGCCTGCAAGCGCTGATCCCAGCACGTGCAGGCTTCGCGGATCTCTCCCCAAGCAGCGGGAACGTTCCCACTGCTTGGGGAGAGTTGCAGGCATCCCGAAGCCTGCGCGCGCTGATCCCAGCACGCGCAGGCTTCGCGGATCTCTCCCCAAGCAGCGGGAACGTTCCCACTGCTTGGGGAGAGTTGCAGGCATCCCGAAGCCTGCGCGCGCTGATCCCAGCACGCGCAGGCTTCGCGGATCTCTCCCCAAGCAGCGGGAACGTTCCCACTGCTTGGGGAGAGTTGCAGGCATCCCAAAGCCTGCGCGGGCTGATCCCAGCACGCGCAGGCTTCGCGGATCTCTCCCCAAGCAGCGGGAACGTTCCCACTGCTTGGGGAGAGTTGCAGGCATCCCGAAGCCTGCGCGCGCTGATCCCAGCACGCGCAGGCTTCGCGGATCTCTCCCCAAGCAGCGGGAACGTTCCCACTGCTTGGGGAGAGTTGCAGGCATCCCGAAGCCTGCGCGCGCTGATCCCAGCACGCGCAGGCTTCGCGGATCTCTCCCCAAGCAGCGGGAACGTTCCCACTGCTTGGGGAGAGTTGCAGGCATCCCGAAGCCTGCGCGCGCTGATCCCAGCACGCGCAGGCTTCGCGGATCTCTCCCCAAGCAGCGGGAACGTTCCCGCTGCTTGGGGAGAGTTGCAGGCATCCCGAAGCCTGCAAGCGCTGATCCCAGCACGCGCAGGCTTCGCGGATCTCTCCCCAAGCAGCGGGAACGTTCCCACTGCTTGGGGAGAGTTGCAGGCATCCCGAAGCCTGCAAGCGCTGATCCCAGCACGTGCAGGCTTCGCGGATCTCTCCTCAAGCAGCGGGAACCACCGCTGGGCTCCCACGGCTTGCAGAGAGCTGCCTGTTTGGGGGCTGGGGTCGGGGGAAGCTCGGGCTGCCCCAGCCCTGCGCCTGGGGGGGAAATAATTTTTTCCCTTTATTTCTCCCCCAAAAAACTAGGTGCGTCTTATGGGCCGGAGCGTCTTATGGGGCGCAAAATACGGTACCTTCTTAACGGTCAAGCCATTCAGATATAACACTGTGGAATAAATGCTTCAGTTTAGTTGCTAAGTGACTGAAGCCAAATAAGGTTTGAACTGCAATCCTTTGGACACTTTGTGAAGACTTCAGTCTAATTGAAATAAGTACAGCTTCTGAATAAACATGTGGAATTATTCACTGCCAGAATTATTAACCTTCTCTATCACTTTAGCCGCATGACACCCTTTTTCAGATCCCTTTATTGACTTTCTGTCCCCTTCCATATCCAGCACAAACTCCTCGTCTTTTTAAAGCTACCCCCAGCATAACCCCCATTCTTCCTTCCTGTCCTTTGTCTCTAGTTACATCTCCTCTTGTGATCTCTGCTGCTTCTCCTCTTACACCTCAGATGACTGAAGATCTCCTGGGTCTTTCATTAGTTCTGCCTTAAGTGGGGAACTCCTTTCCTGGATATGGACATGGTGCCTCCTCCCTCCCTTCAAATACCTCATCAAAACCTACCTTTTCAGGGTCAACTTTGGCTTCCCCTGAATCCTTAATTTCCAGCTGTAATCAAGTCTAATAGCATTTGCCTAGATTCTTTTCTCTTTTCTTCTGTAGTTTTCCCCACTGCCTATTTTAGATCATAAACTCCTAGTGGGCAGGGAGCTATGTTTGTTGCCTGTGTAACTCTCTAAAGTACCATGCACTCTGATGATGCAGTGTAAATAAACTACAGTGGTGCCTCACAAGACGAAATTAATTCGTTATGCGAGTTTTTTCATCTTGCGATTTTTTTCGCCTTGCAAAGCACGGTGTCGGGAAAGTTTTGGAAAAGCTTCAAAAATCACCAAAGTCTTCAAAAACCTCAAAAAAGGGGGGTGCTTGGGAGGGAGGGAGAGGCGGGCGCGGGGCGTGGGGGGAGGCGGGGCGGAGGTTGCTGCCTGAGCCCCCGGGATCGGTTCGGCTCGCCTTGCTCCGACCCTTTGCACTACAGTCGGTGCCGTCTTGCTGCTGCTGTCGCCGCGGTAGCCAAAACTCCTACCGGCCTAAAAGTTGTCTGGTGCAAAATCCCTTCTGCAGCAGCAGCCCGCAAGAAAGCGAGAGCGCCAGCCAGCCAGCTGCCCGCCACGGGCAGGAGGGAGGGAGGGAGCGTCGGCGACGGTGGATGCCTATTGCCCCTGTTGCTGCTGCAGCCGGCCAGCCAGCCAGAAGCGCGCGAGCGGAGAGGGGTGCATCCAGCCCGTTGGAGAGGAGCGCGGGGGCGCGTCCCCGGTGGCTCCTGAGCTGACCTTGCCTTGCCCGGCACCTTCCGTGCTGCCAAAGGGCGACTCACCTGCTGCCTGTGCTGCGCCGGGACTAACTCGAGCGGGGCGAGGAGAACACACACTCGCGTGCACACACACTGAGAGGCAAACTTGCTGCAGCCGTCGACGTCGCGGGGTTGGAAAGCGCGGATATGCAGGTAGGGGGCGCCCCTCTCAGGGCGAGCGCCGGAGGGCCCAGGCAGGCGCTCTTGTCACCGCCAGGGCGCTGGGGGGGGGGAGAAGGAAGGAGCCCCGTCCGAAGAGCCCCGGAGCCTGGCCTCCCTAACTGGGAGTTGTGGGGAGGGAAGTGTGCGCGCCTTGCTATTTTTCGCCGAAACAAAGCTCCCTCTCCCTCAGAACCCGCCTACACGCGTTCTTGCCCCTACGGAGACGCACACCGCGTGCTATGATTGCTCCTCAAAGTCAAGTCGCAACTGTATTAATGGTTTTAAGAAAAAGGAAACAAACTTGCAAGACGTTTCCGTCTTGCGAAGCAAGCCCATAGGGAAAATCGTCTTGCGAAGCAACTCATAAACGGAAAACCCTTTCGTCTTGCGAGTTTTCCATCTTGCGAGGCATTCGTCTTGCGAGGTACCACTGTAAATAGGTAAAAACAATTGTCTTTGCCGTAAGCCAAGAAGGTGAGAGACTATGGCATACCTTTTCTTCAGAGGCAGGTTGTGTGGGGAACGTCACTGTCACGCCAGCTTCTAGTTTTTTAAAAAATATTATTAATATTAAAAATGATATCAAAAAGTACACCCCCTCTTTAATAAGAAGTTCATAAAGCAGCTTACCGCTGTCCAATTCAAGTTAGTCACATTAAAAGTTTACGGGACCCATTAAAGTATCCAAGAATTCTATGCTTGCAGTTCCCACTCTTCTCTAAGGTGGTTTAGCATTGGAGCAAACAGGCAGGAATGTGTCCAGATGGGTGGCTCATATCCATTGCCTAGAATTGCACATAGTTTGTTTTATTATTGCTGTTACTATTTTATTGTGGCTGTACTGCTCTAGGTGTCATTTTATGGCTCAACGCTGCATAGAATTGTTATCTAAACTACTATTCAGTTAACACAGATAGAGAGAGAGGTGGGGGGGGGGAGAGGGAGAGAGAAACAAACAGTCAGGGGTAAAACTTGTTGGCCAGATAAAATTTCCCATGATAAAAGGAAAAAGACCATGCTCCAACAACCACTTGATGGCTGGGGGAGCTGCATTTTAACCTGAGGTCAGATTTGCCTTGGTTGACAAAATATTCCTCAGCATTTGTGCTGTTACAGAGAAGGTTCAATGCAGCCATAAAGGATGAACATGGAGCAGAATCTTCGTCACATATCTATGGGAGTGGAGAGGTAAATTTCAGAGGAGATGCTTGAATGCAGTCCCCAGGTTATGTCGGATTTTAAAGGTAATCACTGGCACATTGAACTGGGTCTGGAGTCTGGAGCCTGTGGCCCGTTCTGTGAAGAAATCAGGCTCAGGATTCTGTTCTAGCTGAAATTTCTAAAACATTTCTAAACATTTTCTTCGAAGACACCTCTGCATAAAGTTGCTTGCAGTAATTAATATTATGAAATTACTAAAGCACGGTGATGGGCCAAATTAGAGAAGTGATCACAGGTAGTTTGCAGGCATAAGCTGGTGAAAGGCCCACTGTAGAGCAAGAATGTCCTCTTCACTGAACATGGTTTCATAGGAGACGTCTCGCAGTAATGATCCGTCTATCAGCCTGTGATTGATTCATTAACTTAATTTGATGGATTATCTGATTAATGCTTTCAGAACCTCACACGAGCAGCATCTTTTTTTTAAGGATGATAATTCTACCATGGAGAGGCTACTGGAGAAACAAGGTTTTTCAAAATTTTATTTAATTAACAGATTCATTACCTGCTCTTCACTGTAGGGCAAATTCAGTACTGATATACATTAAAAAATATAAGACAACATAGCATAAAACAAGCAGACTCCCAGTCTCTGCATGGAGGAATTGCTCTTGTAAGACCAAACCTCACCATGTAAAGTCGTCTGGAACCTTGATAACAGAATTGTTACAAGCCCCCACAAATCCAACACTCCAGAATAAAAACCAAATTGCTGCTTTGTGCTGGTTCAGAATGTATTGAGAAGGTCCCATCAGCCTGTGCTGATTCTCCATCAAATACCCAGGTGTATCACAGCTGGGTCAAATCATCTCCCCAGCTTGCCCTCCTAGGTTTTGGTAATGCATGTTAGGTTGGCCCTCCCCATCCACAAATTGTGAATGATGGAGATCTTCTTATGGATTGATCTGACATTAAAAAGGGGTGCCACTGAACAGGAGGGGAGGATGTTGATGCAACCTGGTTCCTGAGGAAGAAGGGGTGGAAATTGTGTTTTTTGGAAATAGACTGTGAGCATCTAGACCACCTCCTCCTTACCAGAGAGCTGCTAGCCTAATCTTTCCTAGATTGTCAGCCCAACCTCAGTTAATTTGACTTGTACAGACACACAACCTGACTTACCTACCCAGTCTCTGTATATAATTGAGCAGCCTTTTGTTGAATGTGGGAGATGAGAATATCCAGTCCAGTGGATACTCAGCTTATCTCTGGCAAACTGGTAGTGAAACAGCTGTCACTCTTTGTACTATTCTGCTTTCCCTGTACAGCTGCCTGTGGCGGTTGTGCTTATTCCTTCTTGCTCAAGGGCTTTGTCATTGCTAAATGAACATATCCAAGTATATGCTTCTTCTCTAGGAAGGAAGGAATAATGGCAAACCACTTTGGTTTCTCCCCCCTCACCTCACCCCACTGTGGCTACCTGCTCTAATTTGCATGGTTGGGGAATGATTTCCAGATCCTAGACGCTGCAATTGATTTTTTGTTTAAAGTGTCAGGCCTGCATCGGGTTGGTTTTTTCTTTCTTTCTTTCTCAGACACTAGCACTAAATTTTTAAACTGCAGGGCAACCATCCTTAACCATCTGAACAAAGCTTTTAACTTGATTGGATATTCCTATCAAGTATACTATCTAGATCTGGGCACAAATAGGATTAAAACACTGCACCCACCCCTCAAGCAACAGAGGAGAAAATTACTTCTGTGACACCTTGTTTGGGCTTGTGCTTCATAATCCATTTTCAATTTACAGTGACCTTGGTTAGGAGTCTATTATGCTGAAACAAGTGTAGACATTGTAAAATCAGCAGGCTTTGTTCTATGGTTCCAGATGTCAGGAATAATAGCAGAGACATTGGTGCCAATGCTAGATTGTGATGGGAAATCACAGGTTCTGGAATTAAAATGTAATAACCTTTAAAGACACTAATGTGTCTTATCATTAAAGCTAAGAGAGAACAAATTGAACTACTGTAGTCTCTTTAAGACCTCATGGCTTGTCGTATAGATCCATATGTGATCAGGGTGTGCATTGCATTGTATGGAGAAGTGTACAGATATTGTGGACAGAGTTGTTTTTTGAGTTTTTATTATACCCAATCACCTAGCTGAACAGGCAGGTCATTTTAAAACAGAAAGGTTTGCCCATTCTGTCAGGTGGCTGGGTGCAGCAAGAGAAACATTCAAAACACTGTTGGGCTGCAAATGCTCCCTCCCATAAGACCGCCTAAGACTGTAGTCAGTGGGTGCATAGATAAGTAGGCCAACAGTGGGAAATGTCCATTCAAATCGTAAAAGCACAGGACTAGGAAGATTGTGAAAACAATCACCAAGCGATTTCACAAAGTGGTTGAAGAAGTATCTGTTGGGGGTGTTGTAAATATAAGGTGCCCTGCTTAAGAGCAGAAGTTGTGTTTCTTCCTGCTGAATGATTGTATAATAGATTTTTGTTCAAATGGTATGTGTAACATGAGGACTTGCTTTTAAACCTCACTGGTGTGCAGCTTTGTGAACCATAAACCCTGAAGGAGATGATCAAGCATTTGGTGTCAGTTTTCTAAAGCACTCAAGTAGCCTGCTGTTTAAAAGTCTATTTAAATAAAACAGCATTTTTGTTTCTCTAATAGTAAGTTGAAGAAGGAACACTGAAGGCAGTGGTTAAAAGTATCTGCAATAATATATACCTTTTTTTTTTTTTTTGAAATCACATATCTGTCATTAGCCCGGGCGAGGACATAAACCTTCCTATTGCCTAACCAAAGTTAACATCCTTCTGGCTTTACATACTCCCTGCCTTTTGGTATACAAATACAGTGGTGCCTCGCAAGACGAAATTAATTCGTTCCGCGAGTTTTTTTGTCTAGCGAATTTTTCGTCTTGCGAAGCATGAAACCCCATAGGAATGCATTGAAATTCAATTAATGCGTTCCTATGGTCAAAAAAAGTCCAAACAAAGCCAAATTTGGTACAACAAGAGTTTATTAAGTGCTCTTTAAAGTCACACATACTATAAAGAGCATTTCAAAAATTGAAGGAACAATAAATTAAGTTTCTAAACATGACAGAAAAACATTAAAAAATCAACAAAGTGTACAGTACATTTTCTAAGACTCTGGGGGACAACTCGAAGAAGGTTCCTCTTCCACTCTTTGCTTCTTGCTGAAGAACCCCCTCCTCAACTGTTCCCCCAGCCACCCACCACACAGAAATTCGAATCCAGAATTTTTTTAAAAAACAGCAGAGTGGCCCAATGGTCACAGAAAATCATAAAAATGCAGAAAAAAAACACACAAGCTTCCAGATTCTTGCAAACCCCTCCCCAACACCAAGTCCTTGAATTCCAAACACCCCAACCCAAAATCCAACCCCCCCAAAAAAGTTTTAAAAGTTTAAAAGAAGTTTTGGAAAAGCTTCAAAAATCACCAAAGTCTTCAAAAACCTCAAAAAAGGCTACCACACCGGGTTCTATGAGTTGCTCCTCGAAGTCAAGTCTCAACTGTATTAACGATGTTAAGAAAAAGGAAACAAACTTGCAAGACGTTTTCGTTTTTCATCTTGCGAAGCAAGCCCATAGGGAAATTCGTCTTGCGAAGCAGCTCAAAAAACGGAAAACCCTTTCGTCTAGCGAGTTTTCCGTCTTGCGAGGCATTCGTCTTGCGGGGCACCACTGTACCTCTCTCTTCCCTTTGCTTGTGCTAACCAGGACACGGTGTTGCATGTAGGGATTAGCCAAATGTTTTCCAGGTTTTATTTTCTTCAAAAGTAGTTTTTTTTTCCTTTGGAGGAAACAAGTGGTATATTCTGGTTCTGACAGAAATTACAGTCTGAAATGTGAAAACAATATTTAAATGGAGGAGGCGTAAATTGAAGCTCTGATTGCTTGTATTGGAACAAGAAGCTGCTGGCTGGATTTTTCCAAGTGTAGCAGAATGAAATGTTTGAAATTATTTACTTCGTTGTTTGGCCCATATATGACTTGCTGACTTTCTACAAACGACCCTCCCCCAAACATACTTTTCTGTATGCAAGCCGTTGCACAGAATAATTATTTTTCTTTTTTTTATCCCTCACTCTGAACTGAGCATGGTACAATCTTGAGACAGTTTGGTCACAAGAAATTCTCCAGCTATTTTAGAAGTCTCAATCCTCAAAAAACTCTACATTTCCTCCTTATGCTGAATTTGGCCTATTTTATCTCTTAGCTCCGGATACTTGGAAGTATTTGGGCTGTTTCTACCCAAGTCTGAGGTGTCAAAAGATTTCTAGGGATCAGGTGCTGGGGCAGAGGTTTCCTGCTCCTTTACCTGACCTTGGCCCCTTCTCCCTTTGTGCCTGGGACTCGTTCCCAGAACACTGCATGGTGCTAGCTCTTTATCTTCTTCAAGTCCCTCCTCAAAATTCATTTCTTCTCCAAAGCCTTTAGTCTTCACTTTCTTATTGAAATGAAACCTGAGTACATGTTACCATAATCACACATATTCTTCCCCCCATTGACTTCTGCTTCCCTCTTCTCCATCTCCCCTATGACAGTTTCCAATTCTCAGGTAACACAGCGGTTTGACTTCACCCCTAGAGGTGCATTCCATTGTCTCTCAAGACAGATACATGCCAACAGTGCATCCTTTAGCATTTACAGCAGTTGTTGGAAACTGCTAGGAATGGTGGGAGTTGTAGTTCAGCAACATCTAAAGGGCCAAAGGTTTCCCCCCCCCAGCAGTCACAGTTACAGTCATTGCCTGTTGATGCTGTTTCAACCAAAAACTATGCAATTAGTGGTAGCTTGCATAGAAGAGTAAGCAAATTGAGAGGTGGCAATGGTGTCTAGAAGGCCAGGTTCACATTAGGGTAGTGGAAGGAGTATTTATAGCTTCTGACATACTATTGATTCTCTACTTCAGGATGTGTTCATGTGAATTAGCATTTGCAAATGTGATGGGAGGGATAGCTAAAAGAGTATGTATTCATATTATTAATAGTCAGCAGTATCAGTGAGTAGCAGACTCAGCAAGGTCTTCCAAATGGAACAATAAGATTTTAAGTTTATTGGTATTCCAAAATTGTTACCTCCTACGTTAGTTTCCTAGTGCCACCCAAAAATGATATAACAGCTGATTCATTGGCCTGTACCTTTTGGTAAAGTTGTTCTCCAACCCCCAAATAAACATTTATTTATGTGCCTTCAGGCAGAAATAAATAAATGCTAAATAACAGACAAATTCCCTTAACCGACCTTCATATCAGCTATTCATAATTTCAGCTTGCCTCCCATTTGCTTCTGAGGAGTACATTCTTATCCGTTACCCCTAAAAGGAGAGAAGGTGCAGAAAATATTTGGTGGAAGTTTCCCTCTTGATTATTCCTCATGTGATGTTTAAAAGGAAGGAAGGAGAATACGAAAGCAAACCGCCCCCCCAGACATGCTTCAGAGAGAAAGACAATGAAGGTATCTAAGAACAAATGTGTTTCCTCCCCTTCCTTCCCCACAGGGTTACATATCATCAGAATCTGTGGGTTTTTTAAAGGACCAAATCAGGTGTGACATGGGAGATCTGTGAGTGAGATCCCCCAGGTTGTTTTTATATAATATCCGCTGCGTCCTTCCCCATTGGTTTGGGAACACAGGTCTGTCAGGTTTCCCTTACAGGGCAAATTAAGGTGGGCGGGGAAATTTTCACTTGGAAAATAGTGTGCAGGGCTTAACAGTCACCGGGCAGAAGCGTGACACATCCTGTGATACTTTGAGACACAAAGAGAGGTGCAGTGCTGTGAAGTAAAGGTCTTTGAACACTTCAGACATTTCTTCCTTTGCCATTAAACGGAGTGTGTAGATCCACATTGCTTTATGGGCCTTTTGAAACATACTTGGGGGATGCAGGTGCTTATGAAATTTTCTTTCTTTCTTTCTTTCTTTCTTTCTTTCTTTCTTTCTTTCTTTCTTTCTTTCTTTTTAAAATTATTATTTCATTTCGAATTTGACTCTTTCTGTACCTGCCACACACTGAGAAGCAAAGTATCCGAGCCTCCTTATTTGGAGGTGGGGGGAAGGTGGGGGGGGGGAATGCCAGCAGTTCAGAGACTGCCCATGAATTGCATACAGTTGCACTTCCCAGACATAAACGCACTGCTTCATTTCAAGTGTTGGTTCCTCAGGAGACACACACTCTACTCGAGACAAAAGGAGTCTTTGCTTTGTTCTTGCATACCATAAATGCCACTGTAACTTAAACATTTGACTTTTTAATGTCAAGTTGAACATAAGACTCTCTTTCTCCCCCCTCCCTTTTGAATATAGAACTGCTGTGATTGTTGCACTCTTCATTTTCAGCCAGCAATTATTCATAGTGTGACATTGAGACATTAGCTGTTGCCATGGTAACTGGCTCTAAGTAGCAAAGATACAGGCATGATGTCAGTAGAAGAGCATTGCCTCAAACCAACTATGTGTTCAGGTGTCCCCTCCTCCTTTTCTTAAAAAAAAATTATTTTAAAGCATTATAAGACGGAACTACTTGCTTCCCTCTCCACTCCCCCCCACCCCCTGCCTGGGCTGCGGAGAGTTTGTGTAATTCCTGAGGGCTTTCCATTGTGTTTGCTTTTTTAAAAAAATGCTAATAAAATTAGGATTTCCATTATTTCGGCACCTTCTGTTATAAATGGTTGTGAGCTAGTGTGATTTCAGGGGGAGAGTGGGGACTTGGACAGCTTGGGTTCAAGTCTTCTCTCTGAGGGACTGGTGAGTTCCTCGCTCTCTCTGTGTGCCGCTGCTGTGAACAGAGAGATCCCACATTAATTAGCGCTGCATTGTCATTCACTTCAAGGACACTGGCCTGTTTCATGCAATGGAATGTTTGTGTGGATTGCCCCAATACCGCTAGGGTGAATCAGGGTGTTCTTGGTCATGTGAGAACTCCTTTGTGAGCAGTGGAACTCTCGTGAATCTGTTAACGCCTCTCATTCAGAAAATTGCAGTGCAGAGTGACCAAACACAGTAAAAAAAAGATAAAGCAGCCTGTAAATTAGCAACTGCTGTATACAATGCAAATTTTCAGAAATGGTGAATGAGAACAGGGAGTTAAGCAGTTGATGGTTTAGTTCGGGTTCAGCTGTTCATATTTATGACATTAATACAATAACAGTTTATTAAACAGTTTTGTCACACCTGAATCAGCTACTTCAGTTCCAGTTCACATAGTAAAATGTAAATATTTATACCACGGTGCTGATTTGGCTCAGCTACACAGAAAAAGCCTGCAACAATTTAGCAAGTTGGAACACGAGGGAAAGAGAGCTAGGGTGACAATGAAAGGAAATGATATGTTGACTATAATGTAATGTTGAAAGATGATGAGAAAATATCTAGGTAAAACTGGGATGGGAGGTACCTAAGCTTTTCTTACCCAGAGATGCTGTTTGGTGAACCCTCCAGAGGATCACATGGCAACAGTGTATGTGCGGGACCGATGTGGATGTCACACACTTTTTTACATGCACTGCGCACATGCAGCCCCCCCCGCCAGATATGCAGACCACACTAACATCTACACATAAGTGTACACATAGTTGCGTTACTGTGGAGGATTTGCTAGGTGGTGGGCTCTGAAGTGGGCCATCTTACCTACAAAAGGACCAGAAATATCATGTGATGGCCTCAGACCCTCCCTCCCATGGGTTCGCTTGCTGCGTGGTGCATTGCCCAGTATCCCTGGCAGTCTTGGCTCTGGAGAAAGGGAGCCTCAAGCCCAGCCAGCTGCTGCTCCTGGGTGCCAATTCTGCCTAGTTCTGGCAAAGGGAGAACTGTGAGAATAAGTCCTCCCTTTCCAGTCTCACTTCCTCCTTCTGTTGCAATGTGGACCTTCCAGAGCACTTGGAAATTTCCATCTGTGGACTGGGTGATGATGCCGCCATTTATATTATCCAAGTGCTAGCTGCAGAGATAGGGAAGCAGGGTCTGTCCATCCCAAGCACTGTTGGCAACCTCCTCTCCGCTTGCTGACAACTCTTTCTACTGCCAGTTCTTGAAGGAAACTGACTGTATTGCCCAAGCCCTGACAAACCTCTTGAGTGATCTGGAGGGTGCACATTTTAAAGGGAGGAGAAAAGTGAAAGCAGTGCAGATTACCTGCTCAGACCCCCTGAACACATTGGACCCTTTCTAGGGTTAGATATATGTATGTGGTTTGCTGTGGCAGATGGCATGATAGTCTTTATGGCAGATATGACTAACTCTGCTGAAGAACTTAAGAGCCTTGCAAGATTATGGAAGGGTGATGGGGCTTAAAATGAATGTGACAAAAAGGGAGCTACTAATGAACACATATAATGAGGAAATAGATAAGGAAAAGTTGGATACATGTTTTTAAATGGTGCCCCCAAATACTTAGGGTTTAAAAATCAATGGGAATTTAAAGAGTTGATGCAAAGATAATGATGTAAATGTGAAGAAACAAATCCAAGAAGATCTGGAATCTTGGGGGGGAAATGTAACCATGCCATTAGCACACGGAAATGCCGTGGTTGGCAGGAGCAGGGACCGAGTAACGGTTAAAGCCACTTAAATACCACCTCTGTGACTGTGCGGTAGAAAAATTGTTTTAAAATGCACACTGGAACCAAACTGAGTGTCATAACATGCATGCTGTTCCTAGGGTAAGGAGAGAAATATGGTTACTCCCATGTAACTTTGACCTAGGTGGGTGATTTAAAAAGAAAAGTTTTCAGAGTGTGAATAACACTTCATACAAATCATTTTATAATATCAATTCTTCAATGTAGTAAAGGGTGCGAATGAGGGCAAAGACCTGCCCCCAAATCCTCAGCCAGCTGCTCTTGTTATTCGTATGATCCAACTTCCTGAAATTTTATGGTCAGTAGAACCCTATGAATTTTCATCCCAGTTTTCATATATATATATATATAATGCCAACATGCTTATGCAGCTGTTTGAAGCTTTATTGACTGGTCAGTCATTTGAATGATAGTTTTATGCTTTGTTAAGCTGCCTGGATATTGCAGTATATAAATGGTGGTATATAAATGCTTCTGTAAAGAAACATTTTCTTATGGGGCTTAGTTTATAAATCAGTTAACCTGAACAATTCATTAATTTACATAAATATGTAGACAAGAAGAAAGTAGTTCTAAAGAAGAGAGCACACTTGGTGGCATTATTATTATTATTATTATTATTATTATTATTATTATTATTATTACTACTATCCTTCCTCAACATATTTAGTCCAGAGACCCGCAACATCAGTGGAAGTTGGTTTTGATGACAGGCTGGTGCTAGTGTTTCAGAAAGGCTCAGCATAGAAGAGTGGTGCTTGCCATTTTAATAAATAATGCTATTAAAAAATGTTTCTCAATTTTAAAAACCAGTGGCCCCAATTTATTGGGGACACACTTGGAGGAGATCAAAATGTCCTGTCCCCATGCTTTTTAGGTTAAAGTTGGGTGAGGGGACGCTTTAACCATACAATGACAATGAGACTGTCTGAAACTACTCTGCAGTAGTCAAAAGTCCAGTAGTTTTTTCCTTTCTTCCATTCAGATGTTTATTTTCACAGTCCAAGGTTGTGGTTTTTTGTTTTAATTTTTTGCAGCCCTAAACCAGCAGTTGACCTCTAGCCTGCCTGCTGCTTCCAGCTCTTTAAAGAGAGGCTATAGGATCCTAGATAAAAACCTCACAATTATTAGGTGGAGCAGGAAGAAGTCATAATTTTACTCCTTCTCACAGTAGACTAATTGAAATTAATGGATGTGACTAAACTAAGTATTAATTTGAGTGGGTCTACTCTAACCTTGTATCTATTTTGTGTGTGTGTGTGTGTTTTAATGGTGTGTGGTTAACAGAAACCTCCAAATAATTTAGTATGAAGATAAATTGTCTAGCTTTTCCAAAATAATAATGATAATTACTGTGAAGCTTATGTGGCTTTTAAAGCAACAAATTCAACATGTATTCATAATTTCTTAGTCATTAAGACGCAGTCTATTTTTATCTTGATTACCAGAGCAGATCACACCCGATTTCACTGTATCAAGAATAATTTCCACAAGGATAACGCACAAAAATGAATTCAATTGTAAAGACCCTCACCTTCCAAAAAACAAAAACATCAAACAAATAATCCCCACCTTGCATTAATTGTTCAGAGCTTCAGAAAGTTGGTGGGTTGCAGAGGCTGTTTGACCTAGCAGTTCAGCCTACAAGACCTTCTCCCTTCAAAGAAAATATTCAAACGAAAGAATGCACTCTGAGATTAATTTTTAAAAGCCCTGAACTGCTTTCTCCATTTCTTTCAGACCTTGAGAGCCTTTGATACTTTCGTGTACTATTTTATTTGTTAATAAGGCTGACTACCTTAGTTTGGTAGTTTTGGTAAGAGTTCTGGATGGTTCTAGGTTGGCAGGATTTCCTCCCTCTCTGCCACCCCAGTACTTACATGGAAGAAAGCAATATGCTTCTGAATCTGAATGTGTCCTCAAAATATCACAAGTTTGCTCACTCCCCTTATTAAAATGTTGCAGCATTGTTACCATTTGACAGACCTCTTGTGCAATGTGTGTGTACAAGCAAAATTGTATTTGGTGGTTCTCTGGACAAGCTGAGCTTCTTTCATTCGTGGACAGAACCCAGTACGTGGTTTGTGAGGGTACAGGAGGCAGCCAGTGCCTGGATGGGAGACTGCCAGGAGACTTCCACATATGCCGCTGTGAGTTCTATAATGGAAAAGAGTGGGGTATAAAGGTATCAAAATAATCAAATAAACAAAATAATGTAGGATTTCAAATTGGCAGTCGGGCGGGAGGGGGAGGTGATGGCTGTGAAGACTTTTTTCACAGGAGCATATCAGTTTCTATAACTTTGTAAACACCCCAAAGGTTTGTGTGAATTTTGCATTAGGATTAGTTACAGGTATCTAGCCGTGTTGGTCTGCTGTAGTCGAAACAAAACAAAACAAAACAAAACAAAACAAAACAAAACAAAACAAAACAAATTCCTTCCAGTAACTCCTTACTGGAAGGAATTTTTATTTATTTATTTATTTTGTTTTGTTTTGTTTGCATTAGGATTGTAATCCTTGATATGTATTATAAAATCTGCATATACATATTCTGATCCTGGAGCTCCAACATATACCTAGGGATCCTGCATGTCCAAGAACTGCTCTATTTCCTTGATGCATAGGGCAGATTTGCAAAGGCTGTGCCATGAGTAGGGCAGCATTTTGATTATGTTTATATTGCACTGTTTGGAGAAGTGTCTAAATGGTGCCATGAGACAGAGGTGGAATAACGTCCCTAGGGAAGTTGACATTCTTCCTCTGTTGGAGACGTTTCAGAAGACTGTAAACTGTTATGCAAAGAGGTGACCACTGGAAAACCTCTAATCTGTCCTGTAATCCTGCATTTCCATGTCTTTGTGTGTTGCTTGGTATGGCTAGAAAACTGACCAGTGGTACATTTGCTAGCTAGTATTAGTAGTCTGAGGTCAGAGATCATGCAAATCTGTCAGTGTGGGAATTATGGCTACACTGCAGTAATTAATACACTGCCAGCTGTTGGGAGTTTAATCGCCAACTTTATTTGGATGGCTGATGATTCCCACCAGCAAACAGGGGGACAGTCTGTAACAGCAGCTCATGGCATAGTGTTGACCTCAAAACTTCAACAATTTTGTTTCTGCTTATGGCTGAAATTTCGCTGCTCTGCTAATATTCACGGTGTTTTCTTTCCAATAAAATTGTTTGAACTGGCAGTGCTCCTGAGTCAGCAGCGCACTCCAATCTGTGCCAAGACACTGAATGTTCTGTCAACCCCCCTCTTTGGGATTTACTTGAGGATTTTAGGCACCTACAGAACGGCAGGGTTCAGTCGTTGTTGCCTTTGGCATGTCTGACCGTAGATGATGATAAATGAGCAAAGAATGCAAATCTGCTTTCATGAAAAATGGGGTTTTGCTTAAATGGCACTCCCTAAATCAGTCCAAATTTGAGTGAATTGGTAACAGTGGACTACTTCTGGCTTGTGAATTCTTCACGAGTAAAATTTCTTTGTAATTTGTTTTTCCTGAAAATACTTCCTTTTGTGTTCGATGTTCAATTTATGTAGGAGTGCTGTTTTTTTATTCTCCTTCTATTGTGCCTAGGACATGATGTGTTTTCTAATAACAAATGAAAGAGTAAACCAGGCAGCGGGACTTCACCAAGAGAAGTTCCTGGGGATTGTTCTCACTGCTTCTATTATACATAATATTATCCTAGCACAATGAAGCTTTGAAACATTTTGGGTGTAGGCTTCAGCTTTTATGTCATTCTATTAATCAAGCTGTTTCCCCCTATCCTATGTCTCTGTGTGCATAAGTAATTGGATCTATTTTAGCTCAATTATCCTGAATCCTTAGGAGTGTTGATAGTTTTGTTTACTTGTTCTCAGGTGGTGGTGGGGTGGAATTAGAAGTTCTAGTTTTGAGGAATACACTTTATAATTCTTTCTGGTTCTCTGGTTCTTATCTTTTGGAAGCCAGCTCTATAGAAAGCACATCCCCGTTACACTGTAAACCGGGAGTGCCTGAACTGGCTAATTCTTGCCTTTCATGTGCTTCTTGCAGCATGGTAGGCACTTCTGTGTGATGCGATGCTATTCTTCAGGGTCCTGTGTATGAGTAATGTGAGTATATGGATGGGACCAATTGCATGTGGCTCTCCCATGGAATTAATTGGGGTTCCAGTTCCATGGGAAGGACCCAACAGGATCCTTTCCCCCCGCTCCCAAGTTGTGTTACTAACATGTGCAGTCCTACAGAGAGTGAAATACAGGAAATGAAAGTAGATCCTTTCTGGAGAATATTTAAATGCCTTAATGGCAGCACCTCTCACGGCTGGAGACAAGAGTGTTGAATAGTAAACTGTTACCGTATTTTTCGCCCTATAAGACGCACTTTTTCCCCTCCAAAAATGAAGGGGAAATGTGGGTGCGTCTTATGGGGCGAATGCAGGCTTTCGCTGAAGCCTGGAGAGCGAGAGCGGTAGGTGCGCACCGACCCCTCTCGCTCTCCAGGCTTCGCGGACCTCTCCCCAAGCAGCGGGAATGCTCCTGCTGCTTGGGGAGAGTTGCCGGCATCCCGAAGCCTGCGCGCGCTGATCCCAGCGCCTGCAGGCTTCGCGGATCTCTCCGCAAGCAGCGGGAACGTTCCCGCTGCTTGGGGAGAGTTGCCGGCATCCCGAAGCCTGCGCGCGCTGATCCCAGCGCCTGCAGGCTTCGCGGATCTCTCCGCAAACAGCGGGAACGTTCCCGCTGCTTGGGGAGAGTTGCCGGCATCCCGAAGCCTGCGCGCGCTGATCCCAGCGCCTGCAGGCTTCGCGGATCTCTCCGCAAGCAGCGGGAACGTTCCCGCTGCTTGGGGAGAGTTGCCGGCATCCCGAAGCCGGCGCGCGCTGATCCCAGCGCCTGCAGGCTTCGCGGATCTCTCCGCAAGCAGCGGGAACGTTCCCGCTGCTTGGGGAGAGTTGCAGGCATCCCGAAGCCTGCCCGCGCTGATCCCAGCGCCTGCAGGCTTCGCGGATCTCTCCGCAAGCAGCGGGAACGTTCCCGCTGCTTGGGGAGAGTTGCCGGCATCCCGAAGCCTGCGCGGGCTGATCCCAGCGCCTGCAGGCTTCGCGGATCTCTCCGCAAGCAGCGGGAACGTTCCCGCTGCTTGGGGAGAGTTGCAGGCATCCCGAAGCCTGCCCGCGCTGATCCCGGCGCCAGCAGGCTTCGCGGATCTCTCCGCAAGCAGCGGGAACGTTCCCGCTGCTTGGGGAGAGTTGCAGGCATCCCGAAGCCTGCCCGCGCTGATCCCAGCGCCTGCAGGCTTCGCGGATCTCTCCGCAAGCAGCGGGAACGTTCCCGCTGCTTGGGGAGAGTTGCAGGCATCCCGAAGCCTGCGCGCGCTGATCCCAGCGCCTGCAGGCTTCGCGGATCTCTCCGCAAGCAGCGGGAACGTTCCCGCTGCTTGGGGAGAGTTGCAGGCATCCCGAAGCCTGCCCGCGCTGATCCCAGCGCCTGCAGGCTTCGCGGATCTCTCCGCAAGCAGCGGGAACGGTCCCGCTGCTTGGGGAGAGTTGCAGGCATCCCGAAGCCTGCCCGCGCTGATCCCAGCGCCTGCAGGCTTCGCGGATCTCTCCGCAAGCAGCGGGAACCACCGCTGGGCTCCCACGGCTTGCAGAGAGCTGCCTGTTTGCGGGCTGGGGTCGGGGGAAGCTCGGGCTGCCCCAGCCCCGCGCCTGGGGGGGAAATAATTTTTTCCCTTTATTTCCCCCCCAAAAAACTAGGTGCGTCTTATGGGCCGGAGCGTCTTATGGGGCGCAAAATACGGTAACTACAGTGGTGCCTCACAAGACGAAATTAATCCGTTCCGCGAGTCTCTTCGTCTAGCTGTTTTTTCGTCTTGCGATGCAACCCTATTAGCGGCTTAGCGGATTAGCGCTATTAGCGCTTTAGCGGCTATTAAAGGCTTAGCGGCTATTAAAGGCTTAGCGGATTAGCGGCTAAAAGGCTATTAGCGGCTTAGAAAAAGGGGGGGGAGCGAAAAAAATTGGAACACTTGCAAGACGTTTTCGTCTTGCAAAGCAAGCCCATAGGGAAAATCGTCTTGCGAAGCAGCTCAAAAACGGAAAACCCTTTCGTCTAGCGGGTTTTCCGTCTTGCGAGGCATTCGTCTTGCGGGGCACCACTGTATGATTGACCATGAATGTACCAACAAAACCTTTATAGGGAATTCTTAGGTTAATCATACCCATTCCCCCAAATATTTTTTAATTCCCTGCAAGGAGAAGATATGACCTCCCTTTCTTCCTTGTGAGAAAAAGGGGAGATGGACACAGTTGACATAATGGCATATCCTGGGAAATAGGGGAGGACTGGTTAGTGCGTAAGCAGGGCTGGATGAATTCCAGATTGTTGTGGCCTGGTCTCCTAAACATTTGTTGCCACCTAGACATTTAAATATTTTTTCATGCCTGGGTACAGCAACAGCAGCAGCAGCAGCAGCAGCAGCAGCAGCAGCAGCAGCAACAACAACAACAGCTGGAATGTGCTTCATTTCAAAGCTGTAAAAAGAAATTAGGCTTTAAAAATGAATAAGGGTTGGAATAGCAAACTTGATGAATATTCTTAATGGGGGAAATTGGTGAGTTCAAGTCACTGACATACCTCAGTGAACGCTAGGAAGAGGTAGGACTAACCTGGAGATGTGTGTCTAGAAGAAAGCCTATGTATGGTATTATTGGTTTAACTTTATGCTTTGTTTTTGATATATTGTATTGATTATATTTTAAATTGATGAATAACATTAATTGGGTATATAATTTTGGCTCTGCTTGCCAGTCAGAGTAAACTTGAAGATCTGTTAATTCTAAAGAGGCCTCAGGGATAGAAATCTAAGCAGTAAGGTTTGAATTGGTATGCTAAATGGTACTATCAGTGGAATATAATATGCCTGTCATTGAATAAGTTTTTATTTTTCTTATCAAAATGCTTTGTTTATTGCACCTTTTGTTTAAGTAAATTCATTGCATCTTAATTGACGAATAAAGCCAGTGCTCTGTAATTAAATTATCTTTACTTGTTTGTGTAACCTGTCAAGTGAATTGAAGTACTTGTTAGAAATAACTTCAAATTAAACAATAGATTGTCAGAAACAAAGGAATTAGACGACTCCAAGAACAATGTCTTTAATTTTTTTTAGTGTTTCTCAATCTTGGGTCCCCCGATGTTTTTGGCCTACAACTCCCATGATCCCTAGCTCACAGGACCAGTGGTCAGAAATGATGGGAGTTGTAGGCCAAATACATCTGGGGACCCAAGGTTGAAAAAGGCTTAGCTGGATGTTTCAGATATGATTGATAACCTTTTAAGACATAACTGCATGCCTCCATTTTAAGCACACCATCGGAAATTCAGTGCCTGCTTCCCAGTTAATGCTTCTAGTTAGTGACAAATTCTAGATGAGAATGTGTGTTTCAGCAAAGAATTCTGATAGCTTATTAAAGACCTGGTAGTTACAGCCATTGTACTACCGTTGAAGGCTGTTGAACCTATAGACTGTGGTAATGAGCCAATGGAAAACTGAAGAGAATATGCACTGTCTAATCTGTTAAGGATCTGGGATTCTTACAGTTACTGAGTCCAAGTTTTTCTCTCTTGGAAATCAGTACTTACCGGTAATAGCGTAATGGTGGAGTGGAGTTCAACATAGTGTTAAGGTGGATGTTCCATCAGCACAAGGCTTTCTCCTTGTGCAAGCCCCCTGAATCTGTTCTGGGATTCCCCCAACCCCCTGGGGAGGACATGGGCAGAGGAGTAGAGGAGAAAAGGCCCCTTGTGCAAGAGTAAAAGCTGATAGGACTGTGAATATGAATAAAGCTTTGAATTTTTTTTGGGGGGGGGAAGGTTGTATTTTAGGTTTGGTGACTTGGGATATCACACAGCATATTCAAAGCTTAAAAGATTTCCTTTAAAAGAGGAAATCCCCTCCTGCTCCAGTTCCAGGTTCAATCCTGTGCAAAGGAACAGAGTGCATCAGCAATGAAGAGAGGCAATGGAATTTGAGAAGTTAATAATAAAAAATAGCAGACACATATTTACAAAGAAAGTATCAGCTGCTTTCCAAATCGGATACAGAGCCTGGACAAGTTAAATATTATATAAAGAAACACATTCAAAACATAGAAGATAATATTCCAGTGGATGTCTGAGAAAATGTATGGAGGAGTACACATAGTTTTTCCTTTGAATATGACAGTAAGAGGAACTGCTATAAGAGAGATGGCAAGTCGCCTCTGCAGTAATGCATGAAATCAATATAAAAAACTACCTACCCCTAATGTGGGATGCGGGTGGCGCTGTGGGCTAAACTACAGAGCCTAGGACTTGCCAATCAGAAGGTCGGTGGTTCAAATCCCCTCGATGGGGTGAGCTCCCATTGCTCGGTCCCTGCTCCTGCCAACCTAGCAGTTCAAAAGCATGTCAAAGTGCAAGTAGATTAATAGGTACCACTCTGGCAGGAAGGTAAACGGCGTTTCCGTGTGCTGCTCTGGTTCGTCAGAAGCGGCTTAGTCATGCTGGCCACATGAACCGGAAGCTGTACGCTGGCTCCCTCAGCCAATAAAGCTAGATGAGCGCCGCAACCCCAGAGTCGTCCACAACTGGACCTAATGGTCAGGGGTCCCTTTACCTTTACCTTTACCCCTAATGTGGAGGTGCCAGAAGAAGAAAGCACACATTTTCCACAGGTAGGAGTGTGAGGTATCTCCCTCTACCAGAGAGGGAGAGAGAACTATTAATTAAGAAGGATTTTAGGATATGAGATTCCTCTGCATCTGATGTTGTTCTTACTGAATTCTGTGAAACACTTGGTGAGGCAGAAGCATAAAGAGCTGACTTCTTAGAAGCTGACAGCAGCTGGGATTTTTAAAGTGATGTACCTTTAATTTTTGTTTATGCAAAGCCATTTTAAGCCATGGTTTTGGATTCTGATCTGCTGGTCAAGCACAAGCCATAATTTATTATCTCAGTGCAGAACGTACACCTAACCATAGTTAAGTAAGTTTAACTAAGATTCGGTATGTGTGAAATGCTTTGAAAGATTATGTAGCTTGTTTCTTATAACTGTAGATAGTCAAAACTAACCACAGTTCAGGTCTGGACAAAATGGCAAACTGAGATTAATAAAGCTGAGATTAATGTGTCTGCTCTCCTTGTATCCATGCTGAAGGAGAAGAGGAGAAGCAGGGAGCACCTGAGCCCAAGGTTCAGGCATGCAATAATAAAGTATTGCTCATTTTTACATCCAGAATAGGAACTATGGCATGAGCTTATAGGCAAAAATCTAAACTGGACAGAGATGGATTGTCAGTGTATTTCAGCTGTTTATATTTATTATTCCAATGAATTAATTGCTACTGTTCAGTTTTAGGATGGTGTAATGTGGTTTTCATTGAATGCCTTATGAGCATGGTGATGATTATGTTAAGAATTTATTTTCTAAAAAAACTTTACATAGGAGGTGAGGGCACAGGGAGTGGGGCACCTGTGCCTTGAAAGGCAGCTTACAAATTAATTAAATAAAATATGGTGAGGTTTGTTACGTTTCTGTAGACCGAAATCCAGCATAGCATATTTCTGCCAGTTATTTCTACTGGAATGGTTGGCAGACTTGTGACTCAATCTGTTGCATTGTGGTTGCACACAGTGCTATTCCTTGCTCTGGCCTAGCTCTGGATATGTGACATTCATAGTACATATTTACAGGTGTGAGAAGGCTGGGAGTATTGCTTTGCAAGAGCTTCAACTGGATAAAAAGATAAGCACAGTCTAAAGCACAGTTGTTAGGTTGTAAGGCTGTGGTCAGGGTGTGTCCTTTTAAAACAATGTGCAGTGCTTAGCATCACTGGCTTTCTTAAAAGAAGCAACTATAAAAATAAAAACAGCTTCCAGCATGAGGAGTACTGAGAAACTTTCTGTGATGAATGCTGAGCGACGTCTTGCTAAGGAGCCTGTAATGGAGATCTCCCTCATTAGAAGTGAAGCATTAGTAGCCACAGTTAAGACAAAATTATGTTTAATGTTTCCATTGAAACTATGGGACTAACATGTATATGGAACTTTGATTGTGTCACATGTGTTGCTTACCACATTTACTATTGGTTGCTTCTGATCATTTTAATATTGATTTGGTGTGTGTTTATACTCTGAACAATTGTGAGAGCTGGTTTGAGCCTTTGACTGAATTAAATCTAGTTTTTAATCATTTGAGTATTTTCTAGAGAATAAAATATATGGATGCCATTAACAGTATCCTATATGTTTGGAATGAGCTGCCCTAACACAAAGCTTCTGTAACTGTTACCATTACACTGCGTAGAAAATGAGCTGTGGAAATAACTGCAAATTCCTAGAAGTCTGCATCATTTGAGATTTTTCTAGCCCTGTAAATAACCTTTACTGCCATTCTAAAGGGAAAGGCCTGCAGGGAATGGAGAAGTGATGCATTTTTACAAGTAATGTATTTGAATCCCATTCAACTGAATTGACAGTAGTGGCCTGTTACAGAAAAGAAATGTATCGCTACAATGCTAACCATTTTTCTGTCTGCTTCAGATGCTTTAAAAAATAAAATAAAAAAGGCTCTATTAATATGGAGAAACTATGGTTACCAGCTTCATATGGAGAGTGAAATCAAGCTACTCAAATATCACAGGGTGGAGAGAATAAAGAAGTAGGACATAAAGCTGAAACATGGGAGCAATGAGGAGCAGGCAGCTCTGCCCTGAAGAAAACCACTACTGTTAACATAGAGGTGAACCTTTCTTCTGTACTCAGATTCTGAACAGAAACCTGTGAGTCCCTATTGTGTGACCCTGCCAGATAGTTTCTTAATTCATTCTGTGTCAGAAACACAGTTTTTGGAGCTTACAGTAAAATAGATACTAGCATTCAGTTACAGTGAGGGTCTGTTTTCGGACTCCATGACAAACCATAGGTTGCCACGGTGCCTTTTCAGCTGTGTCTCCCTCCTTATGGAATGTTGTCCTCACATGCCTGCCATAATCACTGGCTGCTTTTAGGTACTGGACGAAAAATACTTCTTTTCAGCCATTATTCTGGCCTTTAGCTTGGAGAGTTTTAGAAACTGTGGCCTCTGTTAGTGGGGTGGGATTTGCTTTTTATGTATATCGGTATTTTCAGCTTTTTTTGTTTTGTTTTAGCTTTTTGTTTTGTTGTGCTTTGGTTTGAATTTTTGTATTACATTATATTATAAGTCTCTTTGAGTTTACATTTAAAACAGTCTTAACAAGGCCAATAAATAATAATATAAATGCTAACTGTAGTATAGAACTTGGTTTTAAGTGATGGAGTTAGTATCCAGGCACCATGGTTTAGAGCAGTGTTTCCCAACCGGTGTTCCCCGGCACACTAGTGTGCCGTGAGACGTTGGCTGGTGTGCCGTGGGAGGGAGGCGGGCGAGTCGGGCGGCGAGAGGCGGCGGCGGCGAGGATCTGCGTCGAGCCGGGGGCAGCTCTGCGGTGGTGGTGCCGAGCGGCGGGGCAGCGCGTGCAAAAGGGAGGAGCGCGAGACAGCGGAGGAGGAGGAGGCCGGCATGTCCGGGCAGCAGCAGCAACAGCAGCAGCAGCAACTCCCGGCGACGGCTCCTCAAGCCCCGCCGCCGCCCCCTCCTCCGCCCGCTATCGCCGCCACCACCACAACAGCCGCCGCCGCCTCAGTTGCCGCCGTCCCTCAGTCCCTCGCTCTGCTGCCTCCTCCCACCCCCAAAGCTTGGAGGTTCCCCGGCAAGGGGGAGGGGAAAAACTTTCACTTTCGTGCGTCCCTCCCGGCGTGATGCTGCGCGCTGACGTCACGGGGCTGTAATGGTGGTGTGCCGCGAGATTTTTTTCATTAAACAGGTGTGCCGTTGCCCAAAAAAGGTTGGGAAACACTGGTTTAGAGCTCCCTGCCTGTTTTCATTTTCTGTCTTCCCAACACTTCTATATCTTTCTTTCCTGTTCCTATTTCTTAACAGTATTTAGATACCAGTGTTCAAGCTAGTTTCTATCAACATAAAACAATCAAATCAGTAAAAGTACTGTGAGAAACAGACTGAAGTATGTTACAGTGTTTAAGTGCCATTTGAAGGCCCATGTCTGGCACCAAGAATCTATTGGGCATGGGTACCAGGTGAGTTTTCCTGGCTGTTCCTCTGGCCAGCATATGAGATTTCCACCCTGAGAAGCTACAGCAACTTGGTTTACCACGTAGGGCAGTGGTTAGTGCCTCACGACATCAAGTGAGGTTAAACAACCCAGTCACTGATAATTAAGTGTTTAGAGAGCCTGCTTGTAAGCATTTGGAAGAACTGATCTTGGCTGCTATGAAATGGTTTGCGTTACAGTGGGAACACAGATCCGTGTTTGAGCTGGCAAGCTCTAGTGTGGAGCTTGAAGCATTTGCCTTGCCTTGGTGTCTGATGACAGCCCACTTTGGAACCCAAACTGCTAGCTGATCCCTTTCTCCTTTGCTTGTGAATGGAGATAGCAAGAGAGTTGGAGATAAAATCAGTGAGAAGAGACTATCAAGAGTCAAGCAAATTAGTTCTAGCATGCTAGTCCTGGCAAGAATGCATACAAAGTGTCAAGATAATGGGTTCATAACATTATCTAAATGCTTCCTGTGTTATCTAAACACTTTTCTGCATTGTGAATTTGTTATCTCAACACTCTGGATGCTAGTGAAGAAACAGGCTAATTTATATTCATAGGGAGGATCTTGGTGTTTGGATCTTATGGCTTCTGAAAGTTCTTGTACAGTTGCAGAATTTATTTCTAGGGTTGCAATTGATTACCTGGTCTGTTGGTTTTTTAGCTGGTGGGTTAGCATGTACAAATGGGTCCTGCCTTGATAGAAGATGAATTTAATCACTGGTACTACCACACTACTGGAGGGAGGGTGTGGAGCATTGTCACTTAAGATTTTTATTTATGAGTAGGGGAAAGAAAAACAAAGAGCAGAGGGACTTCCGGGTTGACGCGATCTGGAAATGGCGGATTCCCTCCGAGCTCCGGAGGGAATCGGCTCCACTGAGGATGGGTCTTTGCCGCGCCGGCGACGCGGGGACCCTTAAAAACCGCAGGCGCGGAAGCCTGCGGACTGAAGACTCGGCGGGTGCCTTAAGCGCCCCCCCTGATTCGCAAAGAGCCTTTTTAAAGGCTGCGGAGGGGATACGGGGGTGGCGTGGCACTGAGAGTCGATCGCTACCTCGGTGGAGCGAAGCCGCGAGCCATAACCAGAGAGCGCTGACTTCCTTCCTTGAAAATTTGGACTGAAAGAATCGCCCGTGAGTAAGACGGATTGGGACTTTATAAAAATTCTACCTTGAATTGGAGACGAGCGGGGGGTGTCTAAAAGGAAGTCCGCACCCCCCCCTTGCAGACGATCTAAGCAACGGCGCAAGAGCTAAGCTGGAGAGCCTACCCCTGGTGGGGTGAGTTAAAAAGGACATTAACTTCCGAGATTTAACTAAGGGAAATTTTGGGCTGGAGAGTGGAGTTTTGGGAACCTTCTTTTTGCTTTAAACAACCCCCCCTCCCGGGCCCGGGAACGTCCTGCTTTGGTGCCTGTGTAAGAGCTGCGGAGTTTGACAGCTGTCAAAGCTGTCAAACGGCCGATTTAAAGTGGAAAATTTGTCATCTAAGATCCCTCTGGACTAAGACGAGTTATAACTGAGCTAAAACTGTTGGAAACAAAGTAATAATAATCAGTTAAAGGATTGTTGGTGAAAAGGCTAATAAGTAACCAGATTCCCCCTAGGGGGAATTCTGTGAAACTACAATGGATACAATGGCTGTGGAAGGAAAGTTATTAGTGGAAATCGAAAGGATGTTTCAATTGGTGGGAATCTTACAAGAACAGAGCTTGGCCATGAATAAACAACTTGAGACTATGACCTTGGGAACAGGCAACTCTGCTCTCAGTATTGAGGACCTCAATGAGAAAGAATCCACAGCTGAATGGGAAACAATACCTACAGAGCTGGAAGAGACTAAACAACAAGAAAAAGAAGAAGTAATCCTGGGAAGCAACAACCAAAAGCTGACATCTGCGGAACACAAGCAAGGAAATGCTGGGAACATATCTAATACAACTCTGCGAAAGACACAGAAGAAGAAGGAGGAGGTCCCGGGACAAAATGGAATACAGAAAACTAAAATAAAGAAATACGATTGGGGCCTCCGTTTGGACTTTGATTGTGAAGAGATAGGCTTTGTGGAAATTCTCCAGCAGTTACTTTTGAACCCCCTTGTGGGAAGAGGATACACTTTGATGGTGAAAGAGCTTTTCCCAGACTTGACGACTGACATAAAGGACTACCAACAGGACAGGCGGAGAGGGACTGAAAGGGATTTGAAAGCCTCGGACGTGAGGAACCCAGGCTGAGAATCTCGAATCGGGATCTTTATTGGGAAGGGACAAAAACCGGGGATGGGAGGGAGGGAAGAAGAGACTCTTAAAAACTCTTAAGACTTCTAGGTTTGGTTGTTATGACTCTTAATTAAGATAAAATGAAAATCGATGGAAGAGAACTTAAGTCCAACTTAGGAAAATTAATTTTTATTATAAAAAAGGTAATAAGATGAATAAGAATGTTGAGAGGAGAAATACCAACTTGCTGATATAACCTTGAAACTGGGATGCACGAGGGGAGGTGGGGGGAAGTCAGGGAACAAGTTTATGAAACGGGGATTTGCTGATTTTATACGTGTTTTTGTCTTTAGTCTTTTCTTTGTGTATGTCTTGTCTTTATAAAACCAGAAAACCAAATAAAAATTATATATATATAAGAAAAACAAAGAGCAAAAGGTGGAACTGTAGCTCTGTAGCAGACTGCATGGTTCAATCCCTGGCACCTTAGGGGAAAGGAAAGAAAAAAGGATCAAGTACCAGGTGATTGGATAAATCTCTGCCAGAGACTCCAGAGTGCTGCTGCTAGTTAGGCTAGATCAGTGCAGTCCAACTTTTCATACCAAATGGGCCGCCGGAGTACTTTGACATGGAACCAGTGGGCTGCACACTGCCTTGTTGTTGGGGCGAGCGGGGGAAAGAGTGAGGAGCAAGGCCAAAACTTGATCTCTCCCCCCCCCCCCGCCCTCACACTACCTTCCCAGAGCTGCCTCAGCAAGGAGGTGTGAGAGCTCTAGGAACCTGCCAGAGCCCTCACACCTCCTTACCAAAGCCAGGCTGTGCAAGGACTGGGCAGGGTGTCAAACGTTGCTGAGGGCTGCCCAAAAAAGGCCTTGAGGGCCAGGCGCTGGACCACCCTGGGGTAGGTGGACTGATAGCCTGCCCAGTATAAGGCAACTTTCCTGCATTGCTTACGAGAAAGATGGGTATATATGGTCAACCATTTATAAGTAAGTCCTAAATTGCAGTTGAAGAAGGGTCTGGTATTTGCAAAGGGGCTTCTGATGTGATTTTAAATCCTGCAGAATATTCTGTACTCTGGAACATGTACAGTGGTGCCTCACAAGACGAAAAGAATTCGTTCCGCGAGTCTTTTAGTCTTGCAATGTTTTTTGTCTTGCGAACCACGGTCCGTCGCAACTGTGCCTCTTCAAGCGGCTTTAAAAAAAAAAGCGCAAGACGTTTTCATCTTGCGAAGCAAGCCCATAGGGAAATTCGTCTAGCGAAGCAACGCAAAAGCGGAAAACCCTTTCGTCTAGTGAGTTTTTCGTCTTGCAAGGCATTCGTCTTGCGGGGCACCACTGTAATTCATGCATCTGAAGGAGAATATTATTTTTTTATCTACTCATTCCCATTTCTTTTAAATAGTCTAAATACTGGGGTAAGAGAACTGAATATGAGTAAGCTGCAAGGCACAGGGTTATCCTCAAGAAGAACTTTCTTTAATGTATGCTTTTAATATTGTCCATAGCAAACATGGAATATTGGTGTGCTCTGACTGCTGTGTGTAGTGATCCTGTTTGCACCTCATATTTACAAAGGCGAGCATTCAGGGGCTATGAGCCATCTTAGTTTACCTTCTGGAGTTTTTCCTCCTAAAACAAGAAATCATCACAGTTAAATCATGTGCATGAAATTGTCTTGCCAGTTTTCCCTGCTTGTTTTCCAGCCTTGTAAGCTCTAGTCTGGAAAAGTGCCTGCCAGTATAAATGAGTCTTTTTAAGGTGCCAGGGGACTCTTTGTGTTGTTTCACCTGTGTAATTGTTTTGGTAAGAACATCTTCATAACATCTGAAGGATAATGTAGAGAAAGCACTGGAATGCTCTTCTATAAATACACAAATTTGAATACAGGAGTAGAACATGATTGGAGACATCTATCAGATAGCACAATCTGTTTTCCTTAAGCTGAGATAAAAATAGGTTTTGAAAAGGAGTGTTAATGTCGGAAAGAAAGGGCTATTCTGATTTGAATTTATATGTTCTTTGGCAGAGGTCTCCTCGTGCTAGAAATCCTAAAAGTGGGAAACATCAAAGTATATTTTAAAGCCTTAGCTCCATATGCTTTTTCTTCTTGAACCCTGGAGATTGAGAATCGGTGCAGCAGTCAGAACACACACCCCGGCTCCTGCCAGCTGTATTATTTATTAAAAGTAGCGTAAGGTTCTAAATGGTACAGCAAGGTGCATATCTGGTGAAATGGATTTGCAGAAGCTTTCCAAATGAAGACATTATCCAGGATCCTCATTTGAACATAGAGGGATGTCTTTCCAAGCTGTACTGCCTGAGAAACTTCCATAAGAATTTCAGAATTGTTACTTCTGTGCTTACGACTGAGGAATAATTCAAAATTGCTTATTCGTCACGGAGCCATCGTTAGGTACAGACAGAGTAATGGGTCAAGTCTGCTTTAAAAAATAAAACTAAAACTAAAATCTTAAATTGTGATGTTGCAGCTTTTGAGTTTCTCCTTCCAGCCCTGTGACTTTATCTTTTTTGAGGGTGGGTGAGTGATGTTTCACTTTGAGAGGAATAATGTCTTACAGTTTGATATGGCTGCACAGGACTATATATACTGACACAACATTTTATTTTATTTAAAAAGACTGAACACTGGTATGTTGATAAAGTGTGTCACTGCAGAGTGTAATCAAAAAGATATGGAACAGGGTGGTTTTAAGTTTAAACTTGGAATAGGGAGTCTGGCCCAGTTTGGATGCTCGGAGCTCAGTTCAGTTTTTGCCTGCCCATGCAGCCAAATCAGAAAGTTTCTAATAAACCATATTTTTCTGGTTTGTTTGAACTATAGTTGCCAGCTGTGTGTGTGTGTGTGTGTGTGTGTGTGTGTGTGTGTGTGTGTGGAGAACAGTATGTTAAGCATGTTTAATATCCTGGCCTCTTCAGTAGTTCATAACTATAGTTTCCCAGGTTGGGCAAAATGGGAAACTATGGTTAATTCGAAGCTTCGTGGTTTGATAGCTTGATGAGCAAAGGAGCTGCATGTGCAGGGAAATGGCGTATGTGTATCTCAGTTTATTAAGTCCAGATATGATCATCTGATTCAGACAGTGTGTCCTCATCTTTATTTCCATGCTAAGCACTGCAAGGGAGCCCTCTGGAGGAAGGCCAGGGGAGCTGCCACTGTAACATATGATTGGCTCATCAAATAAATTCTAGTTGAGGCAATGTGTGTTGAAACCAACCGCAGACATGCTGCAGCTATTCATAAGCAGGTTACTACTGGAGGTGCATACACCTTGAAGTGGAACACACACCTTTCCGCTTCCTTGTCTGTCATTCATGCATTTCTAAGTTACACTGAATGTGCTTCTGAATGAATCTTACAGGATATTTTATGTACGGTAGTTTACCGTTTCATTGTGTGAATTCAGCCCTGAGGCTGGCTTTTACCACGATGCCCATGCAAAATAACTTTCTCTGCATGTATTTGTTTAAAACACTTATCTCACCTAAAAGACCCACAAAGTGGCTTACAGCAACCATTAAAACACAACTTTGCATAAATACAAAGCAGAAGCATAACCCCACTGCAACAGAGCTAGATAAAACCTATCAAAAGTAGCAGGTGTAAAATCCTGAGCAAGATTCCTGGTGAATATATGTTGTTGGTGGTGATTATGATTTTCACAATTCACCTGAAGGTCAGCAAAATGGAGCCAGGCAAGTCTCTCTAGGGAAGGATTTTCAAAAACATAGTGCTCTCTGAGTATTCTCTGTTCTTGCCCCATCTCTCTTTGGTATATTCTTCTCCCTGTAGCTCTCTAATGCCTTCAGTATGACTGTAGATGGTGTATACTTCCACTCAAGGAGCAATGGGTTTCTGTTCAACCTGGCATGTCTCTGTGCCAAGACAAAAGTGTGGTAGGTTGTTATCTGTGAGATGTTGTTTGCAGATGACGCAGCCTTGACAGCATACTCCAGAGAAGCTTTACAGAGATTCATCAACTGTTTTGCTCCACGCATCAGCATTGATTGAGCATGTGCTTGAGGTGGTAGACAATTTTGTGTACTTGGGCTCCACCATAACTAGCAACCTTTCCATTGACACTGAGCTACATAAGCATATAGGCAAGGCAGCTATCACCAATACAAAGATGAAGCTCTACTAAGATTGTGTGCTGAGGCTGCTGCTTTATGGAAGTGAGTTGTGGGCAACTTACACCTGCTAGGAGTGACACCTTAGTGCCTTTCATACCACTGTACCTTGGTACTCAAACAACTTGGAACCCAAACACTGCAAACCCGGAAGTAAGTGTTCCACTTTGCGAACTTTTTTCAGAAGTCGAAGGTGCTCCATTCTGAGTGTTAACGCTTCCGATTTGAGTGTTATACTTTGGTTTTGAGTGCCACACTTCTGTTTTGAGTGTTACACTGAGGTCTGTCTGTTTTTGCTATTTATTTTGAGTTTTTGCGGCTCTTTTTGTTTTGTTTTTGTGACTGTGTGGAACCCAGTTCAGCTACTGATTGATTGATTGATTGATTGATTGATTGTGTGACTGCAGTACATTGTTTATTGTTTTCGTTTTATCAATGGTCTTGTTAGATAGTAAAACTCATGTTAAATTGCTGTTTTAGGGGTTGCTTTTAAAAGTCTGGAACGGTTTAATCCATTTTGCATTACTTTCTATGAGAAAGTGCACCTTGGTTTTTGAATGCTTTGGTTTTGGAACAGACTTCCGGAATGGATTAAGTTTGAGAAGGAAGGTACCACTGTACGTGCTGTGTCAGGAAGATTTTGGGCATCACATGGCCAAATAGAGTCTCAAACAGAAATTTGCTCATCCAAGCCCACATTTCCAGTAGGTTTGCAGTTCTGTCTCAGTGGCCTATGCTGGCTTGGTCATGTATGCAGAAAGGAAGATAGCAGGATCCCAAGGGTGTGCTTTACGGAGAGCTAACTTCAAGCACCAGGCCTGTTGGCAGACCAGCTCTGTGTTATAAAGTTATCTGCAAACGTGGCATGAAAGTGGGAAACATTAGCCCCACCATGTGGGAATCCCTGCAACCTTCCAACAGTTTGACTTCACCTCTGATGGCACACTCCTTTCTGAGTGTTCTAGGTCTCCAGGAACATAAAGTGTTATACTTCATATGCTTTCAGTTTTAGGGTGGATTTAGATGTATAAATAACATCCAAACAGAAAGTGGATGTGTGAAGTCACACCCACTTCTATTGTTTTGCTTCTTCTGATAAGGGAACTTGCACATCTTGAGCCTCAATATTTTCTCATGAGAAAAACTTGGCTTCATCCACATTCTGTGCACTAGGCATGCTCGCACACCTCTCCCGTCCCTCCTTCTCAACTTTCCCCCCACCCCAATGCCTTAACTTTCTCTTGTAGGGGAGTTGCTCCAGCCCTGTGATCATTTTGTTTGCCCTGTTCTGAACTTTTTCTAGCTCTACAAAATCTTTCTTTGAGGTGAGGCAACTAGAGCTGTACACAGTATTTTTTACAGCTGCTGCATCATTCACCATTTCACACTCCATTAAAGTATATCTGAAATAAGGTTTTTTGTTTGTTTGTTTTATGTCAGTCTGCATCACTTCCACTTGCTTGCATTGAATTGCATTTGCCAATTTGCTGCCCACTCACCCATTTTGGAGAAATCCCTTTGGATCTCTTCACAACCCCCACCCTCACCCAGTGTTCTAATCATTGCAAACCTGGCTACCTCACTTCCCACCCCAACTCTAGAAAATTTATGTACAAGTTAAAAGCAGAAATGCAATCTGATTCTTTTATAAATAATGGTTGTCCACAAAATAGCACTGGAGACTATCTGTCTTTTTATTTATCTCTGTTGGAGTAATGATAGTATGATGCCTTTAGAGTTCTGTAATCAGAGTATAGGAGGGCAGGTTGGCAATCACTCTGGGCTCCAATGGATTTGACAGTATTTCTTTATCTCGCAAGCTTAAGAACTGTTGACATAAACAAAGCAAACAATTCACAATATCAAAATCAAACTGCTGCTGGTTATTTGACAGCATTAGATTTCTTGAATCAGGAAATTAATGTCAGTTAATGGTTGCTAGATGAATAGCAGTTTCTGTCAAAACTCTTTGTCTGTCCGTGCCCCCCCCCCAGCATTCTCATCTCCTTCCTTCCTTCCTTCCTTCCTTCCTTCCTTCCTTCCTTCCTTCCTTCCTTCCTTCCTTCCTTCCTTCCTTTCTTTCTCTCCTCCCTCAGGTCTCTTTTCAGATTCTTCTTTGACCCTCTTTGACATCCCTGTCTCTTTTCTCCCTGACCTCCATCTCTCCCCTTTTGCGCAGCTTGCATACCGAGGCTCTAGAAAAGAGGCAAAGCAAAAATGTAACACACTCTTTATATAGGTTGCATTGTACCTACACACATGCAGGTCAGCTGCCATGGAAAGGCTCTAATCTGCTACTTCACGTGGCAGGCAGCAGCAGCCCCTCCTCACAAACTGACCTGCTGGGGATCCGGTAGAGGGTCCCATCCTTCCTCAAAGTGGATCTCCTTTTCCAGAATAGCTGCAGCTTTGTAGCTTGCTCTCTGAAGAATGTCCCTTCAGATTTGCTTGAGAGAAGGAGACCATCAGCCTTTCACAGAGGCAGAGTTCAGGCTTCCTTCACAACAAAGTGAACAGGCCTGCAACTAAGTGCTTCAGTTCCTCCTCCTACAGTTCTGTACTGTTTCCTGCCAGTGGATTTGCACCAGAGGTAAACAAGCCTTCAGGCTCCTGTTTGATATACCAGGCATGTGAGTATCAGGCTACAAATAATTAAGTGTCGCTGAACTTCCAGCTCGATGGGGCTTTGTTTTTAGTATTGTAAACTCCATACAGTATAAAAACACCAGGGATAGTAAAGTTCAGTAGAACGTAATTATTGTTTGGCTGCCTGCAATATCTGAACTGGGTCATATTGAAAGTAGGCATCACTAACTAAACTTTACCATTGTCCAGTCGTAAGTCATAAATACACTATGCTTGCAGTTCTGAGACGTTATACCATTCAACATTCTTTTGGGTAGGTGAAAAAATATTGGCCTCGTCAAAAAGACTTTTTGAGAAAATCTTTACTCCTTTAGTGATAGGATAATGTGTGGAAGCTTTAGTTTTGCAATAAGGGTCGGCTGGTTAAACGGCTGAAGTGATTTGAAGAGTGGTCCACTAAATTATCCCAGTTGTTTGTTTTCTTTCATTCAAACGTACTTGTGGGTTGGCTTGGGCAGTGCTTTTCTCTTAGAGCTGGGCTCTGTGCCAAAGGAAGCAACAAGGATCAAAGGCACGGTCATGAGTGATTCAACAGAAATCAGCTGATCCCAACTCTCTTTCACTTTGGGAAACTTTGCCCAGAAGCAACTTTTCTTTACAACTGAGCAATGCCACACTTCCCCTTTAAGCTAAGGGTGCAGGGAACCCACCCTTCTGCGATTCTCAGAGGCAGAGTTGTGAGGCAGTGCTATCTCCTCTCCATCTGCATATAAAGCCAGTTATGTTGCCTTCTGGGAAACACTGGGGTGTCCTAGTGTTTCCCGCACCCTGCCTTTATTCACTTGGCAGCCATTGTGTGGAAGACCCAGGAGTATCGTCTTCTCTTTGGGCACTAAGCAGTTTCAATGGGAGCTAGAATAAAGTAGAAGAGGGCTAGCTAGTGTTACTGAGTGATGAATAGCATCTAAAACATCTAAAATACCCAGTATGGCAAAGGTATATTTGAATTTTCTAGTGACTGTTGGGATTGTTCAGCAGTTGTTCAGCAGGCTGAACAATAAAGAAATGATCAGAGCTGCATGTTCTATGTACCTGGCTCTGGGTGCTCGATAGCCCAACAAGCACCTTGCTCCTCCAGCCAGTAGTGAAGCAGACAAAATCTGGTGCCTTAGCATATGCTATCAACACTGTCCCTGTGGTACCAGAGCAGCCCTGTTTCCGTTCAACAACTAAGTTGAAGAGATTTGTTCTGAAAACTACTATTGTTGCTGGAAGTTAATGAAATGCATGCTTCATAGCCAGGGTTGAGCTGACTGTGCTCTTAGAAGAGAGAGAGAGAGAGAGCAAGATCAGAAGAATCTTTATTTGCATTAGCCACTAGCCATAGCAGTAAAATAAAATGTACTGAAGATAGAGGTAAAAACTTAACTATACAAAATACATTTTGGAGGTTTACATCAATAATCAAATAATAGATCTTATTCTGATTGCCCTTGCTAAAAACCTTGCAGTTTTTGCTGTCACCCAATCATCTTGCTCTGCTAGAAGAAAGGAAGTTAGAAGTTAACTCAACTCTTTAAAAATGCACTTATTTTAATGGGGCACGTGCTCCCTGTTTTGCAACATGCCTTTTTTGTGAAGGGATTTGATTGTGGTTAAGGCAGTAAAACCTTGTTCATGTTCTTTATTGTGATTTGTTTTGAGGCATGAGCTTTAGTTTGCAGCAGTTCCAACTCTCGTGTGAAGTCTTGTGAAGACTGAATGTATGATGTCTTGATCAGCATACAGGCTCCTTTTCGCTACATGCTTCTCTGCTTTTTCAGCAGGGAAGGGCTTGATGTTTCTGCCACTTACGTTGGAGATGAAAGTGTGTTCACACCCATGCAAGCACCATGTGTTGTAGTTTCTGTTCCAGCAAGATCCATAGAATCTCTGTTGCCATTCTTTGAAGCATTGATCCCAGGATTAAACGACCTTTTGTCACGTTTCCCTCTTCTCTCTTCCTTTCAGTGAGCATTTGTCCTGCGCCTTCACATTCTTCCTTCATGGGGAGTGCAATGTGTGTACAAGTGTGGAGATCGCCCAGCACCAACCAATATATCTGATCAGCGAGGAGCATCTCCACATGGCTCAGTCTTCCCCTATGCCATTCCAAGGTAGGTGTCCTATGTGTGTGTCTTCTTGTCATCTGGAGTGACTTTTTTCAAATAAGTTTTACTAAATTTTCAAAAAAAATAATAATCACATAGACATTCCAATAGATAATAATTTTTATTTTGTTTTATTGACTTCCCATTCCATTTTCCATGGTGTTTTTTTTCTCTCCCCTTTGCTGACCCCATCTCCCCTCTCTTATTTCATTGGATGTGGGTGGCGCTGTGGTCTAAACCACTGAGCCTCTTGGGCTTGCCGATCAGAAGGTCGGCGGTTCAAATCCCCGCGACAGGGTGAGCTCCCATTGCTCTGTCCCAGCTCTTGCCAACCTAGCAGTTCAAAAGCATGCCAGTGCAAGTAGATAAATAGGTACCACTGTGGCAGGAAGGTAAATGGCGTTTTCATGTGCTCTGGTTTCTGTCACGGTGCTCAGTTGCGCCAGAAGCTGTTTAGTCACGCTGGCCACATGACCTGGAAAGCTGTCTGTGGACAAACACCAGCTCCGTTGGCCTGAAAGCGAGATGAGTGCCACAACCCCATAGTCGCCTTTGACTGGACTCAACTGTCCAGGTGTCCTTTACCTTTTACCTCATATCATAACAATAATGCAATAGTCTTCAATTCCTTCTGTTGCTCATAGTTCAAATCCTGCTCACACAAATTCATCATTTCTTTAAATAGTCCGAAAAAGGCTTCTATTCTTCCATGAAGTAATCATTGTTAAGTTCATTTATTTTAACTGTTAGCTTTGCTGATTCAGCATAGTCCATCACTTGAGTAAAACCTTATCCTGGCTTAATGTAAATGCACGGGCTCTCCGAGGGGAGAATGCTGTGGTGCACTAAGCTTAGGATATCTTCCAAACCCTGGCTTACTGTTTAGCTCTGCTTCACAAATCATGGGTTGTATGCCATTGTTACAAACCTTGGTTTCAGCTTGTGGTTAATCTGGAGGGAGTTAAACCCTGAGCCCATGTTTAGGTGACATGGTGTATGTAGCACAGTAGCAGAATGACAGGAGGAGGAACAAAGCAGCCACAAACCCTCCTGGAGCCTGGATGCTTACATGTAAATGCTAAACCATGGTTTGGCATAGCATGATGGGCAAACTAGGCTAATTGATTGAATGATAAGAATAGTGCACTGGTTTTGAGCACATGACCTGTATTTATAAACCCTTCCTAGAACTTTAGCTTGGTGACAGACAGCGCTAAAGCTCAGTAGCTGCTGTAAGAAACTAGTCCTTTTAAGCCTCAGCTCTGATGGGCCCCTGTGTGTGAGTATTGATATTAACGGAAGGTCCCCCTTCTCCATTTTAATAGATGTCTTGAGTACCTTCTGTGCTATTCACTGTTGGATGACTCCACCTTCAGTTCCTTTCCTTTCCCACCTTCAAATATCTGCTTTAATTGGACTTAATGTGAGCTTTTAATTTGCCACATGGTGGACTTTCTTAAATTGGTGATTTAAATTACCCTCACCCCCCAGGTTTAAATGAAGTTTTCTATTTGTTAATTAATATATTTCCTGAAGAGGTGTGTGCGCTAATTGGTTGTTGTAACAATTAACAAATATCGGTCTGAAACTAAGTAGAACATTTTTACTATCTAGGAGTAAATCCATGTCTTCTGGCCTTGCAGCTTGCATCCTTTTGCACTAAAGGATTATATCTGCCTAGCGAGACAAAGGAGTCAATTGTGAAATAATGAATTTCTGTTTGACTGTTTCTGTACGGACACTTTAAGCAGGATCACTTAATTCAAGATGAGGGCCATAGTCCAGCAGAGTTAAACGTCCTTAAGCATTGCCTACCTAATAGCAAAGGGGTAGTAATTATTGTTTGCACCTTTTTTCTAATGAAAAGGAATGCACATATCCAAGCTCCTCATTAAGGTAAAGGGACTCCTGACCATTAGGTCCAGTCGTGGCCGACTCTGGGGTTGCAGTGCTCTTCTCGCTTTATTGGCCGAGGGAGCCGGCGTACAGCTTCCGGGTCATGTGGCCAGCATGACTAAGCTGCTTCTGGTGAACCAGAGCAGCGCACGGAAACGCCGTTTACCTTCTCGTAGGAGCGGTACCTATTTATCTACTTGCACTTGGACGTGCTTTCGAACTGCTGGGTTGGCAGCAGCAGGGACCGAACAATGGGAGCTCACCCCATCGTGGGGATTCGAACCCCCGACCTTCTGATCGGCAAGTCCCAAGCTCTGTGGTTTAACCCACAGTGCCACCCACGTCCCATAGCTCTTCATTAGGCAATTTTAAATATTCTTAATTTGCTACAAAATGCCAGATTGTTTTCAAAAAGAGATGTTCAATATAATTGATGCAATGTCGTTTCTTTTACCTCTTCGTTTACCTTTTTTGCTGTAGAATATAAAGTTCAGCAGCTGTTAGTCCTTGAGGCTCCTATAGGAATAAAATTGTTTACAGAGCTGAATGCCTTGCTTTGCTGGATAGTGGGATGTCAGCAATGTGTCTGGTGCTGTACAAACTGCAAAACATTTTTAAAAGTTGTTGCTTGAAAACCATCCATAGTTGATAAGTTTACAAATGGGGTTGAATAAACAGGGAAACAAGGAAGAGAGAGAGAAATTAAAAGTATATTTAAAATGACAAGGAATGCTTCTGAAATGATTGAATAAGTTTGTGGGGGGGGGGGAAGGAATTTATAGAACAGCTAGAAGGAAAAAGGTTTTCAGAAGAGTATTGAAACTAGAAGTGGAGGGTGCATTGTACATTGCCTCGAGTTCCTTGAAGGAAAGGCAGGATAAAAATGTAGCATATAAATAAATATTTTCTGCCTTGGGTTCCATGGCAGCACAGAGGTCAGATGCCAATGTAACTAAATAAACAAATTAAACTTATAAAGGAAGCCTCAGCAAGAGAACTGGGATATGGAGATGTTTTTAAAATGGGGGCATTCTAGAATGAATAAAAGAGATCAGAGATGAAGACTGAAGGCTGTAGAAGTGGACAGGCCAGGAAATGAGGGAGGAGACATCCAATTAGCATGCAATTAATTAATTAGCATGTGATTTGCATGAAAGGCTAGTTGCCAAGCTACAGCTGGAGGACGGATCGTCCTTACTCTATAATCTTCTTACTCCAGAGTTATCCCCAGATTTAAATCCTTAAACTCAGTGGCCTTAAAAACATCAAATGATCTTAAATAATGACACTTGAGGAGGAAAACACTTAATTAATTTGAGCTGCGTCTTCTTTACTATCACATTTTTAAATCTCTCTGCTTTCCACAGCTGAGAGGACAACATGCTCTGAGAGTCTCAGTGCTGCACAGAGTACTTTGAGGTCCTTAACAGAACATTCTTTGGCCAGGTTTGCAAGGTTTAGGAGCCAATTTTAAATTGAATTGACAACAATATATATACATTTGGCCAGAATTAAAACATGCTTCTTCCCCACAGTCCCCCAGCCAAAATACTTCTAATTTGTGTGTGAGTTTATGAGCTGTGTATAGTAAGAAGCTACTTATTAGGGCAACATTTTGATATTATTATTATTATTATTATTATTATTATTATTATTATTATTATTATTATTATTATTATTATTATTATACCACCCTTCATCCATAGATCCCAGGGCAGTTCACAGTTCCTGGAAAGTAAGCTCCATTGAATACAGTGGGGCTGACCAGAGTAAATTTGTTTAGGCTATTGCAATGTGTGCTGGGGCCTGAGGTGAGGCTGTATGATGAACTACCTTTTTCTTTTCTTTCCCCCCTTGTTTTATCAGTGCTGATAAGCCCTTATGGCTTAAGTGGTACATTAACGGGCCAAGCGTATAAGATGTCAGACCCAGCAACCCGGAAGCTAATTGAGGAGTGGCAGTATTTTTACCCAATGGTGTTGAAGAAGAAAGAGAACTTGAAAGAGGAAGAACTGGGATATGATGACGATTTTCCAGTGGCAGTAGAAGTCATAGTTGGTAATGTTCAATATTTTGCTCATATAGCTTTTCCCCTCCTGCGACCGCCATTCAAAAAGTTAAAAAACACAGCCCTGTTCAATATGTAGCAGTCTTTACTATGGATCTGTTAATACTAAAGAATTTTGGAGATACTACTTGGCCTTAAGATTTGGTAGCTGCTTTGTCTTCTAGCTCACGATGATCTCAGACTATTGATCCGTGCTGCCTATTAGTTACAAACGTGACCGTTTCAAAAAGATGATGTTTATGAATAATGGATTTTGGCGGTGTAGTTAAAATTTGTGTATCGAAGCAGAAACAATTTCGCTAAATCGGAAACGTTTAAAAACATTCATAGCCTACTCTTGTCGCTTCACTCCTGCCTTAACAGGTGGCGTCCGAATGGTATATCCTTCAGCTTTCGTGCTTATCTCGCAAAATGATATTCCTGTGTCACAGAACACTTCCACGCTAGGAACCCACAACAGCATGACACAGCAGGGAGCTGGCAATGTGAAAGATCCCAGCAGTTGTGGAATGTTACTCACACCACCCACCTCTCCAGAGCAGACCGTCATAGGTAAGCGAGGAAGCCACCTTACAGTTCTGTTAAAAGCTTTATGTGTATTCTGCCTGTCTAGAAGAAGAACAGAAGCTCCTTGCTGATGTCAGTGGTTTTTCTGGCAGTCTTCACCTTAATAAAGACCAGGCTCTCCTCAGAAGTATTCTTCCTGCCCTCATCAGATCCAGGATTCATAGCAGGTGACAGGGCCCAGACCAGGACAGCAGGGCAGCACCTGCCACACAGTTCTTCCCTTGTACACCTTGACTAGATGGCAGCTGGATTCCCCATAGGAGGGTGCTGGATAGAAGTACCCTGCTTCCTTGCCAATGTCAGTGCTGGTTCTGGCTGTCTTGCCCTCCTTGGAAACTCTCTCTCCCTGCCCCGGCTGAGTCACTTTCAGGAGCAGAGCAGGAGGCAGTGCCCTGGCCAGGAGGACAGCACAGCTCCTACCACGCAGTTCTTTCCCTGAGACAGCTCATGCTCTGTTCATATAAAAAGTGATTTAAAGTGGAGGGAGAGCTTGTTGGATCTTTCCTCTGTCTGCTATGTTTTGTGTTTATCCCCTCCTGCTATCTGTATTTCCCCTGGTGGGACTTTCTTCTAGCCCTTAGGGCAAACTAGATGTGACACATCAACAGTAGTTGCAATGACCACATCTCATTTTTAAATTTTAAACAGCTGTAGAGACGCCGACCAAGTTTGGGACCACCAGTGAACAGAAACATCACTTATAGTGTGAATAGCAGACTTTGGTGGGGGACTGTCATTGGGACTGGGGTGGGAGGAGGTTTTCTAACACCATCAACACCACTGCACTCCCAGCACTGGGGGAAACCATAGCTCAGTGGTAGAGAACATACTTTGCATGCAAAAGGTTCTGGTGTCAGCCCTTGGCATCTCCAGGTTGTGATAGAAAAGACCCTCATCTGAAACCCTGGAGAACTGGGCCTGTTCATGTAGATAATGTGAAGCTAGATGGAACAAAGGCTTGATTAAGTGTAAGGGGAAATTGCTTAGGTGGACAAGGTGCAAGTCAAATGTAGCAAGCAGTAGAAGAATTCAGCACCTTGTTCCTGTATCTACTTTAAGTTTCCTCCCCTCCCCTAATCAGAGTTTGGAACCGACTTGCATTTGAATACATAGGTCTGTTACTACCATGCATAGTTACACCTTCAGTAAAATTAATATTTTCAAAACACATGCTTCTTAATGTATAGTGATGGAGCAAAATTTTGAGGAGCGCTATAAAATCTGAGCTCTGCAGCTTTCAGGAAACAGAAAGAGTTCCAGTCAGAGTCATAAAAATGTCTTTATGTGTTAGTGAAACCTCAATCTAATATCCTCTGCTGTTCCTTGATGGTTGTTAAAGTGGCATGTCTCTTTTAAATCAATGAAAGTACTTAACTTACTTTGGGTAAAGGCAAGGCATGTCCTTCAGCACTACACAGGTATATCCGGTTGTAATAATTTCCTTTCCTGCATGGCTGCCAATGTCCAAGGACATAAGCTGGTTCTAGCATTGGGCACACACTGTAGGCAGATCTGCTTTGTGTTGATGCAATTAATTATAGCGAGTATTACTCTTCTCCCTGAAAAAGCTATGTGAGAAGGCTTTAAGAAAGAACAACTTTAGCAATTAATTATATTACGGATGCTGTTGGACTATAACTGCCAACGCTTCTGTCTCTGGGGGTGGGGTGGGGATGGCAACATATGGCGTACCACCACCCTGTACATGCCTCATGATATAGCTAGTATATATATAGGACTTGGGGGAAGCGATAGGGATAACAGACAAAAGCCAACCCTTAAGAAAGACTCAGTCAAACAAACTGCACCAAGAATAAATCAAAAGGGCTAAGTGGATAGGACTTTTGAGAAGGAATGGGAGGTAGATACAAGAAAACAAGAGAAAGAAACTGATTTTAGAAACTGATTTTAGAATATAAGCAAAAAGCTTCAACTCCACCACAAAGAGCTCTTTAGATTGGGGTGGTCCAACCTCTCACGCCAAGTGAGCTGCAAGAGCATTTTGACACAGAGCCCGCGGGCCACACGCTGAATGAAATTTCCACATTGTAAATTAAAGTGTTTGCAATATATTCAATATTTTTAAAAATAAATACAATATATTTAATTAAATATATATAGTTAAATGCACAATAGATTTAATGTATTTAGTAAGCAAACTCAGGGTGAAACCACAGGAGAGAAGAGTGCTCAAATCCTGGCTTGTGGGTTTCCCATTGAGAACCTGGACTAGATTGGACATTGGCCTGATCCCACAGGCTCTTCTTATGTCGTGGAGCATAGAAGCATAGAATTGTAGAGTTGGAAGGGTCCCTGAGGGTCATCTGGTTGGAAGGGACCCTGAGGGGTCATCTGGTCCACCCCCCGGAAAGCTGCGAAAGGAGGTGGAAGGATTCTAGGACTATGCCATAACCCTTATGCCTCCTTCCTGAAGCTGGGTCACACTGCGATTGCTGCTGCATCAGGAGCCACTTCCATTCCCTGCTCTGCCAGGGGCCACCTAAAAGGCCTCAAGGGCTACATGTGGCTCACAGGCCACATGTTGGACCACCCTGCTGTAGTTGTTACTGCACAGAAGAGACAGAACGAGCAGAGAGCGATGAATAGAGGAAAGCATCCTGTCTCCAAAGCACTGTGGTTGAAGATCTCTGGTAAAATCATTTCCTCTTATTGGAAGCTAGACCTGTCAGTCACAAAAGAGCTCTCCCTCTCCCCACCTTGGTGTTTTCCTTATATGGGAAGCTTGAGGAGAAAGGTTTCACTTCTGGCAGACACACGGTCTGCACTGTTTTTCCCCCATTGTCAGAATTCTTCAGAGGTCCCTCCTCTCTCTCTCTCTCTCTCTCTCTCTCTCTCTCTCTCTCTCTCTCTCTGTGTGTGTGTGTGTGTGTGTGTGTGTGTTGGGTAGAGCTTTCAGAATCAAACTCAATTTGGCTCACGTCTTAGGATTTGTCTAAATTTCTAGGCACACTCCAACTGATGCCTTTGTGAATGTGGCAGTCAATGAATGCAGCGCATCAAGTCTACAAAAATCCCAGAAATGTGTTGCTAGCTGGTGCCTGTTTCTTCATTCTTGTGCAGGATAGTGTTTGCATGCCGCCACCCAGGACTTGGATCCTGTGAAGGGTTGCATCATTGTGGCATTATTGAAAGCATCACAACTGCACGCAGATGCTTGCTCCACGTCAGCCAGCATTTGCAGATCAGAAACATAGACTTGGGATGGGGAACTGTCCCTTGAGAGACCTTGGCTGCTGACAGCAGCGTGGTAAGAACCAAGGGAGAGAGCAGGATGCCATTGTACAACCTGGTTTGCAAACACTTGTAGCCGGTGGAAAGATCAGCAAACACAAACCCCTGGCACAGACGTCCTTTTACAGCAGGGGCAGGCGTGGTTGCCTTTTCGCCTTCTGATGTAGCAGTGCTTTGGCTGCTTTCAGTGTTTTATTCATAAGGCTTTTTCTGGCCATGCCAGACATAAGAACAAGGAGTTCTGTAAACATGTTTGACCTTGTTGAGGATTTGTACTATTACCTCCTTTTTCAGTTCAAGCACATAGTGTGTGACATGCAGTTAGGAAGGCTAAGCAAGCTCAAAGCTCCCTCTGCTGTTCCAGTTCATGCTTAGAGTGCTGCCGCTCATCCAATTGGTCTAAAGATATCATTCATAACAGAGAACAGAAGCCGTTGCTGGTGCCATTCATAAGCAGTTTTACTGCCTTGGCGGGGGCGCGGGGGGAGGACACATTGCCAGTCCCGAATGACTGTGCATGACATCAGCTCAACCTCTGCAGTAATTTTAAAATGAACTTGATTCAGATTAAAGATCAAACTGTGTTTTGCCATTATATGAGCAAGCCTTGGATTTCCACGTTTCTTCCTCCCTTTATGCCCTCTCTGGCTTCCTGTTTTGCAAATGGAAAAGCAATCAAACCATGATTCCAAATTCTGGGTTGCAAACATACCATAGTTTGTGCAAATCGTAGTTTCCCCACTTCAAGTGTAACAGCAAGCTCTGTCACCAAAAAAAGGGACTGCATGAGGGAACTGGAGTTCACAAAGCAGTTATAGGAGCTCTGAGGCCTGTTCATGTAACATTAAATCATAGTTTGGTGTTGGTGTCCAAACCAATCCATAGTCTGATAATAAATGTAGCAGCTGGTAATAAATGTAAGATTTGAGATGTCACCCAAATGAAAGGCTGGTTTTGGACATAATATTTGACCCATATTCTCCCTCCCCCTCCTTATGCACTGACTTTAACATGGATATTCTTGTTTGGTTAAGCCAGAATTCACCATATTAGGCATGACGGGGAACTCTGGTCCAAACAAACCGAGATCTCCATGCCAGAGCTGGTGTTATGAGTTGAAGAATTTGGAGCAAAGTGTATGTGAGCCTGACTCATTTATGGTTTATGAAGCCAATGAAGTTATATCTGATCTGGCTTGAATTTTCACTCTAATCCTACATTTTTGGCCCCCCGCAACTAGAGCGGCGCTTCTGCGCAAGTGCGGAGCACGATAGAGCGCTTCTGCGCATGTGCGAAGCACACAGAACGCTTCTGCACACGCATGCACAGCGAAACCTGGAAGTATACACTTCTGGGTTTGCCGTGTTCGCAAGCCAAAAAGACGCAACATGAACCTAATGCAACATGAGGTATGACTGTATCCTATGATGTTGTTGTTTATCTTGCAGGTGAAAGTGGAGGCATTCCAAGCACAGTCAGCCATTCAGCAGCACCAGACGGTATGGTCACTGTGCAAAGTCCAAAGAAATCAGGGAAGATTCCTCCAAAATTCCAGAATCGTATGGTCCGCCGAGTTTGGAAGGAATGTATCCTCAACAGGACACAGTCCAAGTAAGATAATAATCACATGTGTTTTCCTCTGTTTTGACTTGCAGTTGGCATCCAGTTCTAACAGTTATCAGGGTGGTGTTTTCCCCCCTCCCATAGATAACATTTTCCTCATTTGCATTTTAATATGCCATGTAGAAGCATTGTCTTGTCTTGTTGTTGTGAAGGTTAGTGGCTGGCTCAGTAGCGGAGCTGAGTCAAAATAACCTGTGCTGGTGGAGGGCTTGCACAGAGTGTAGGAAGAAAGTCTGTCTAGGTTTTAGTCGGATAAGCTCAGGGATTGCACAGCTCTCTTCCCTTGAAGGTTCAGGAGATTCCTCATGTTGTGCCATGTGTGAAGAACATGGCATCATAAACTGTGGCCTTAACCCTGAGTTGAAACCTGAGGTACTACAAAAGAACTGTGAGTCAAACAAATTTAAGAACATCCCTATCTGGAAGTGTGGGAGATTGAATCTGCTTCCTTCTGCATGCAAAGGACATGTTCTGTCCGTGAACTATGTATGTTCCTCTACCCTAAGAAAGAGCTCTTGCCTCAGACATATATATATGTCTGAGCCAAGAGCTCATTCATATATATATATATATATATATATATATATATATATGAATGAATAATGGGGATGTGTGCTTTATTAAGGTACAATAATAATTATAGGGGAAATGGAACATGGCTTGCTTTTAATTTATTTCCATTTAATAATTTATTAATCTTAAATAAGGCATCCAATTACTGATTGACTTTGTAGAATGAAGGATGGAGCTCTGTACTACTTTGGCAGCTTCATGTTGCAACCCAGAGTTAAGGTTATTGTGTAGTTCAGAAAATGGGCCAGTGGAGGCTTGTCACAACCACTGCTGGGTGTCTTCTGAGAGAAAGCTGCCACTTGACACTTAAAGGTATCTGTGTATGGTTGCTTTCAACACTTAGTCCTTTAAGGTTTTCACTACGTATTTCTAAAGGTTTTGGATTCCTAGTTTTAATTCCTGTACTTCCCACTTTGGTTGTTTTGTCAGATATGTTTGGTTTCGGCCCTAGCTTCTGGAGCAGGAGAAAACAAGCTTGTTCCATCTTTCATGTGACAGCCCTTTCAATATTTGAAAATGGCTATCATCTCTCCTCTCAGTCCCCACATTTCCAGGCTAAACATACCCAGTTCCCTCAACTCTTCCTCATAAGCCTTGATTTCCATTTTGGTCTCCCACCTCTGCACACATTCTGGCTTGTCAATGTCCTTTTTAAATTGTGGTGTCCAGAATTGGACACAGTATTCCAGGTGTGGTCTGACCAAGGCAGAATACAGTGGTACTATTACTTCCCTTGATCTGGAAGCTATACTTTTATTGATGTAGCCTAGAATAGCATTAGCTGTTTTTGCTGCTGCATCACACTGTTGACTCATGTTCAGCTTGTGGTCCACTAACATCCCTAGATCCTTTTCACATGTACTGCTAGTAAATCAGATGTCCCCCATTTTACATTTGTGCATGTGGTTCTTCCTGCCTAAGTGCAGACACTGGCGGAGGAAGAGGAGTGCGGGGGGAGTGCACCGCCCCGGGCAGCGCGATCCTGGTGGGGTGCCATCGTGGCTGCCCCCTCACCTGTGCTGGGTGCTCTGCCCCCGCCTGAGTGCAGAACCTTACATTTGTCCCTGTTGAAATTCATTTTGTTAGTTGGGGCCCAGGTCTCCAAACGGTTAAGGCCATCTTCCATCTCCCAGTTTGGTGTTATCTGCAAATTTGATGAGCATCCCCTCAGTGCCTTCATCTAAATTGTTTATAAAGATGATGAACAACAAAGGGCCCAGGATTTGTGCCCAGTTGTAGTTGCTGCAAGATTCTCTAATGATCACAGCATTCTTTTTCTGTAGCTTATAAGATCACAAATTGAATTCTGCTACCGTGGTGACTGCTGACTTATTTCTAAATAATTATTTCTTTGTGTATCAGGAGGAGTCAAATTACTGCTACTAACGTGGAGGAAGAGGCCCCCAGAAGCTGTGTTACTTGGGATTTTGTTGATCCAGTCCAAAGAGTGTGCTGTTCTTGCTCCAGGTCAGTGCAATAGAGAATAATTCTCAAGATGATTAGGGTGGTTTCTGTCATGAGTACCTGTTTGTTTGGGGGGGGGGGGAGAGGACTCTCTGTTTAAAGGTTGTGCCAGACAAGCACATGCTTAGCTTCTGCTTAACAAAGTTGTGGGATCATCCCAAAAGCCATTCAGTCTGCTAAGTGCCTGCTAAGAGCTGGCAGTTTCACTGGATTTGGCAAGGCATTCCTGTTTTGGCTTCCTAAGGCCAGGGTCAAATCTTACATTGTAGCACCAGTTTTAAAAGATGGGACTTACTAACTTTTTATTGTATAATGCCTGAGCTGCTTTCTTCCTGGTCAGTCATACCAATCTTTATAATCCCTTCAAACTGTTGGTCTATTACAAAAGTTGGTTGTTCTCTCTAGTGCCTTATAATCTGTCATAAAAGCAGCCACATAGAGTCAGTTTGCTTAAGGCGCCAATGATGGGGCTTCTTAGGTCCATGCCTCTGTAGGTTAGACATATTGGTCAACATTATGGCTTAAACATATGGCAGGGCAGAGGCTGCAGCAAAGTATGCTTGGTAGACGGGACAGATGGCCACAGTCCTGCTGCCTCACAGCACATAGTTGGAGTTTTGCATGAACTTGCATGAGGTTTCTCACCCTCTCTAGAGACAACCACCCCTTTCACTATCCGTAAAACTGACGACAGATTTGGCTTGGTGTGGAGGGCTGATCTTGAGTCTCCATGATGAATGACTGTGTAGAAGAAGTCTTCATTCTAAGGAGATGAGGAAACAAGCAAGTGAATATATATTTTTGTCCCCCTCCAGAACAAATTCATAGGATTATCCAGAAAATGCTTTACACATGATTTGAGTATTTCATGACGACTGGTTTTATCTAGCTGTCAGGGGAGTTCATGTGAAAGTCAAGGTAGTGACAGGTTCGAAACAGATGAATCACCAAAATAACTTGTTACTGTTGCAAAGCCACTTACAAATGAGATGGAGGAGAAATCTAGATGCATCAGCATACAAACTTAACACTTCACCCTCTTTACTCTTCTTTACAGTCCACTTGGTAAATTCTTCTTGCTGTTTCTCTTCCAGGCATAAGCTTTTCAAGCAGCGCTGTGCTGTGGGTTCCAGTCGTCCACCAACGATATCACAACCAGGGTTTGGCGCAGGATCCTCATCCTCTTCTGCCTTGCCACCTCCTGCCTCTAAGCACAAAACCACAGAGAGGCAGGAGAAGTCGGAAAAACTCCAAAAAAGATCGCTGCTGCCATTTCACCATCGTCCGTCTGTCACTGAAGAGCTGTGTATGGAACAGGACCCTTCGGGACAAAAGCTGGCCTTGGCGGGGATGGAGCCCTCTTTGGAAGCCCCTAGCAACAGGAAGTATGAAAAACAGCTCACTCTTCCACCCAGGCACCCAAGCAAACAAACGAATTTGAATCCTATGGATTCCCCCCATTCCCCAACATCCCCTCTGCCTCCCACACTTAGCCCCCAGCCAAGGGGGCAGGAAGCAGACAGTTTGGACCCTCCATCTGTTCCTGTAAATCCAGCCCTCTACAGCAATGGATTAGAGCTCCAGCCTATGGCCAGCGCAGAGGAAAGGACAGTCCTCTTGGGCCAGAGGCTTCCTCTGATGGCAGAAGTCAGCGAGACAGCTTTATATTGTGGGGTTATACATAACCAAGAGTCATCAAATAAATGGCAGGGATATGTTCTTCCTTCAACTGGGGATCCAGACTTCAGCCCGCCAGAACTCCAGTGTGAGAGATACGACACCAAAATGGATGTTGCCCCTGAGAGCACTGCACTAAAAAGGTAAGGACACTCCCGGAAGACTTATTGTCTGTCCCAGGTGTTGCCATTTGAGGTTGCTCCGGGTGTTGGTGGCTAGTGGTCCTTCTATATGTCTTGGATAACAATGCATGTATGTAGTACAGGAAAAGACCCAAGCCATGAGCTTTTGGGTCTTAGGTTTTCAGACAAAATGGAGAGTAAAAGCACAGCTTGAAAAAAATGTGAGGTTCAGTGCTGTTTCCTGTTCTGTGCTGGGCTGAACGAGCGGCTGGCAATAGTTTCATACTGTACAGTGCATTAATGTCTCCCTCTAAAGGCCAATAGGAAATGCCATGTCATAGTTTTAGAGAGGAAATGATAGGCACTTTTTAAAGTTCATTGACAGGCTTTTATATGGCACCACTCCTGTTGTGGAATTGCAGTATGTGCTGGTCGAGCTGTATAATTTTTATGCAGAAGTAAAATACCACAAGAGTGCTCCCATGTTTGCGTTAGACCAAATGTTTACACATGGATCACTACTTTTAAAGTGTGCCATATTCATATATATATATTTGTGCAACAGTTGAAATCATTAGCCTTAGGTGGTGGAGGAAGGCTGAGTGGAGGTTTGTTTCTGCCCCCCTCCCCTGCAAGGTTTTGGGAGGGTGCGCTCAATAATGGGAAGAGCAAGTTTCAAGCAGACATAGTTGCTTTAATTGTGGATAACTTGTGAGATTTGTATATCATTGTCTTGCTGTCTGTTTCTGTGCCTTTGTGTATATAGTCACAGCATACCTCCCACTGTGATTGCTGCTTCAGTGACTGGGTTCAAAAGTTGTCCAGTGTAGTCAAAGTAATTCAGTTGCAAATAAGAACATTTTTGTTGAATGTTCAAGGACCTTGTTGACCTCTGTAAGAACTGTGAGACCTTTACCTCTTTGGTGATGTATTGTGACTGCCTGGAAACAAATCTGGGATGGTACCAACGGATATTCAAAGTCAGAAGGTCTGGTACCAGTGTTTTGTGGCTATAGGTGAAACTAGACAGGGACTTGGGTGGCGCTGTGGTCTAAACCACTGAGCTTCTTGGGCCTCGTAAAGTCGGCAGTACAAATCCGGACAACAGGTTGAGCTCCTGTTGCTTTATCCGAGGTCCTGCCAACATAGCAGTTCGAAAGCATACCAGCGCAAGTACATAAATAGGTACTGCTTGGCGGGAAGGTAAATGGTGTGCTGTGGCATTCATCACGGTGTCCTGTGTGCCAGAAATGGTTTAGTCATGCTGGCCGCATAACCCGGAAAAGCTGTCTGCAGACAAACGCCTGCTCTCTCGGCCTGAAAAGCGAGATGAGCGCCTCACCCCATAGTCAAATTCGACTGGACTTAACCATCCAGGGGTGCTTTACCTTTAGATGTTACAGGAGATTTTTGTCTGCTCCTGAATATAGCAAAAGCAAGTGAGAAGAGTTCTCAGGAGTGCCACTAACAATTTATTAAAAGCCCAACATGTTTTCCCCCAAAGAATCTCAGGAACCATAATTTGTTAAGGATACTGAGTGTTGTTAGGAGACCCCGATGCCCCTTGCAGAGCTACAAACCCTCCATTGAACTGTTCTTTAAACCTGGGGAAGATGGGAAAGGGTTCTCTTGAGTACCACACTGATGCAGCCCTGTAGATGTTAGGCCAAATGAAATAGCTGTAAACCTGGGATTAAAGATGATTATGTGGATTCTGAAGAAAATTGCTTTACATTGGTATCCCTAAGGATAAGAAGTGATTATATGAGGAAGCAACAAATGCTTCAGAAGCAAGCAATGTGAATTCTTGTGTCATTTTTTTAGTTGGGTAGATTTTCATAGGCTCTGGAGTAGTGACCTCTTGATCTAAGGGGCAAAGTGAGGACCAATGGAGGTAGGGTGCATTCATTGTTGAAAGAGACAGTAATTGTAAAACAAGTCATCTAACTCCACAGCAGAATGGTCCAAGACAGAGCAGTTCACAGCAGTCATAGCTGCTAGTAGAAAGTCAATTCAACAGAGGTGATGAACTCTGAAGGAGAATATAGGGTACAGTGGTACCTCGCAAGACGAATGCCTCGCAAGACGGAAAACCCGCAAGACGAAAGGGTTTTCTGTTTTGGAGGCGCTTCGCAAGACGAATTTCCCTATGGGCTTGCTTCGCAAGACGAAAGCCCATAGGGAAATCTCCGGGGACCTCTTTTAAATGCTGGTGGTGGGGAGCAAAGCCTTTCCCCCCCTCCGGCCTTCAGAAGAGGTCCAGGAAGGCCGGCGGGGGCCGAAAGGCTTTGCTCCCCACCGCCAGCATTTTAAAAGCAGTCCGGGATAGCAGGGAAGCGCTTCCCGCTATCACGGGCGGCTTTTGAAGGCAGGCGGGGGGGAGCAAAGACTTTCGCCCCCCGCCCGCCTTCAGAAGAGGTCCTGGACCTCTTCTGAAGGCGGGCGGGGGGCGAAAGTCTTTGCTCCCCCCTGCCTGCCTTCCCGGGAGAGCGGAGAAAGGCAGCGCGTTTCTCCGCTGTCCCGGACGGCTTTTGAAGGCAGGCGGGGGGGGGGGGCAAAGACTTTCGCCCCCCGCCCGCCTTCAGAAGAGGTCCAGGACCTCTTCTGAAGGCGGGCGGGGGGCGAAAGTCTTTGCTCCCCCCTGCCTGTCTTCCCGGGAGAGCGGAGAAAGGCAGCGCGTTTCTCCGCTGTCCCGGACGGCTTTTGAAGGCAGGCGGGGGGGGCAAAGACTTTCGCCCCCCGCCCGCCTTCAGAAAGAGGTCCAGGACCTCTTTCTCCGCTCTCCCGGGAAGGCAGGCAGGGGGGAGCAAAGACTTTCGCCCCCCGCCCGCCTTCAGAAGAGGTCCAGGACCATTTCTACCATTAAGTTCCCACAAAAAAAAGTTAAATAAAGTCCAGAACAGGGGGGGAACCCTCCACATTCAATTTTAACTGCAGAGAATAAAAGTTCTTAACCAAGGTGCATGCAACAGTTCCTCTTTTCTTTTTTTCAACTACAAAGTAGCCCAATATAGCTTTATGCTTTATATACAGTTACCGCAGTCCGATGTTAATTGTATCCAGGCAGACCGAGAGCCAGGTTTCGTAACTTTGTAATCCACGGGGAAATAGAAAGAGGGACCACAGTCTTTGTCCACTTGTAAAACTGTTATCACTTTTCTTTAGGTTTTAAACAGTCCAGACCGAATTTGCGAAGTAAACTCCAACTTCTTTTAACCTCCTTTCAAAGCTTCCGCTTTAAAAAAGTCTTTGCTCGATACTTTAAACAGAGCCGGAAGACTGACTTCCTTTTTAGCGTCTCCCGCTTTCAGCCAAATTTCGCCAAATTAGGTTCAAATAAAGCCTCAGGTTTCTTACTCACGAGTAAGTTGTTTCAGTTCAGTTGTTCAAGGAAGAAAGGTCAACGCTGATCAGCAGCAGCCGCGCGGCTTCGCTTCCGCGGAAAGAGCGATGGATTCACAGCACCGCTACCCCCTCCATGTTCCGATACCCCTTACGGGGTCTCTTCTGCGTTTCCGAGGTCGCTTCTGGTGCCCGCCGAACCCCACGGCCACGGGCTCACTCTACCCGTGGTTTCTCTAAGTGGGTCGTCGCTGTGCCGCAGCGCACGACCCTTTTCCGCGGAGCCCCTCTTCAGCAACTGAAGAGGACCGCCATTGCTGAACGCGCCGCCTCTGGAAGTCTTTCCCGGATGGCTTTTGAAGGCAGGCGGGGGGGCAAAGACTTTCGCCCCCCGCCCGCCTTCAGAAGAGGTCCTGGACCTCTTCTGAAGGCGGGCGGGGGGCAAAAGTCTTTGTCCCCCCTGCCTGCCTTCCCAGGGGCTTTTACATCGCCCCGGACAGCGGAGAAGTCCTCCGCTGTCCCGGGGTTTTTTAAAATGCTGGGGGTGGGAAGAAAAGCCCTTGTCCCCCCCCCCCCCAGCCTCCAGAAGAGGTCGGGGGACAGACTGTCCCCGGACCTGGTCTGAAGGCGGTTTCCATAGGAACGCATTAATTGATTTTCAATGCATTCCTATGGGAAACCGTGCATCGCAAGACGAAAAACTCTCAAGAAGAAAAAACTTGCGGAACGAATTAATTTCGTCTTGCGAGGCACCACTGTATCTGTGTGAATTCTGAAGTCTCCAAGGAGGTGGGAGTGCCATAAGTGGAAGATGGTGAGCTGAGTGTCAAGGTGATAAAGAACTTGACAGGGGCCTACAATAGAGAGTGGCGTGATTAGTTTTTCTGTCTTGAATATTTCACTGTTATCTTCAGTATGAGAAGCTGCTGTGGACTTACTGGATTCCTTTCTGAGTGAATCAACACTATTGCTAGGCTCTGTTACATTGTGAGTCCTTTCAGAATCTTCTTTGGGACTCTGCATGTGGTGAGCTGCTCTGGAAAACAGTAATCTGGTATCCTAATACTTTTTGCTAGGTGGCAGGACAAGACTTTATAATCAGGCCTTTAGCCTTTAACTCTCTGTGACCCTTTAGAAGTGCGTGGGATGTTCCTCTTGGTTTTAATGTATCTATGTGGGGTTTTTTGTCCATCTGTTTTGTTGTTGTTTGGGTTGCCCTGAGCAAGATAAAGCTAATAACAATAACAATAATTTGATTACTTTAGTTAACCATGGTCTCTTGTTCCAAATGATTCCCTGTCTGGACATGTAGCCACATAGAAGCCAATTTTGTTGTTTGATCCATGTTTTACCCTATTTGAACGCAAACATACCCCCCTCCATCCACCCCCCAGAGGAGTAGTTTATTGCAGAAACTCCTTAAGGAATATCATAGCAAGTGAAGGTAACATATTTAAAAAGGGCTTTACTATTGAGAATTAGATTTGACTTCTAAATAAATGCTATTAAATACTAGAAATGATGAATGTTCCTGCATGTCCATGAGAAGATTGGATAGTTTTTAACTTTTTAGATGTGGGCAACTGGTTTCCCTTGCTTGCTGTTCTGGTGCTAAAGGCAGCCTCAGATCATGGAAATACGTGTGCACCCTGTTGTGAGCTATCTAGAATTATGGAAAGAAAATGCCAGCTGTTTCCTGAGGTTACATAGAACTTTAAGTCCTCATCAAAGCCTAAATCTGTGCTAATGTGATGTTTAACTTTGTTTTACCTAGAGATTGTTTATTTAGAAAAAGATTGCAAATGGCTCAATCAAAAAACAATCCCCTAAGTGGTGAACATAAAACAATATAGAAATTAATCAATAGGACACAGATAAAATCAACAAATGTTAAAAACAAGCATGCATAACTAAACTATGTATCTGGATAGTCCTGCCACAGTCAAGTTTTTAGCAGGCATCTAAAGCAGTATAACAGGGGTGTTTACCTAATATTAATAGGTGGGGAGTTCCAAAGCAAATGAGGAAAGTACACTACATGGCACTTTTAAAACTGGAAGTTCTGCAGATCAAAGCGGTTGGGTAGGCATGTCCAGGGCAAGGCAATCCCTCAAGTAAGCTGGTCCCAAGCTGTTAAAACCTTTATATACTATTAAGTAATACCTAGAACTTAGCCTGGTAAAAGATTGGCAGCCAGTGCAGATTTTTTAGCAGAAGTGTAATATGCTGGTAGGATTCTTACTCCTGTCAGCAATCGTGCTGCAGCATTCTGCCCTAACTGCAGTTTCAGAACCAAGTGCAAGCCCTCAAGAGTATATTGCTATAATCTAGTCTTGAAGTGGTCAAGCTATCCTGGTCCAGAAATGACCACAGCTGTTATAAGAGTCGAACAGAAATACTCAAATTTGCTTTCACAGACATCAGTGTTGCAGGGAGTGCTATATTTCTACTGCAAGAGAGTGTGGCAGTTACACTTCTTAAAAGTCATTAAGGAGCTTTTTAGCATGTTTTTGTAATACCTATACCAAATGCTTTAGCTTGCCTTTTACAAAATTCTCCACTCTAGAAAGGATTGGCAAAGATCTGAGTTGATTGATTTCACTTTCCCAGAAATTTGGAGTTTAGAATTGATTCTCCAGCAGTACCTTCTATTTGTGTTTGGAGACCTCCAAAATGCTACATCAGAATGCCCCATTTTACATCAGAGGGCATATAAAGTGAGGCTTTGGGCATTTCCTCATTAACTTTCCCCCCTCTTCCCCTTATGTGCCTGCAAAACTCGAGCACAACAAGTGGCCAGTGATCTCTAGGTGTGCGTAGAACAGATGAAGAATGCAGTAGGTACCAGATCCATTCCAGAAATACTGTGCTTAAATCAGAGCCTAGGGTTTTGCAGGCTGAATTCTGTTTGGAAATGAACCTTACCCTATCATTATGGCCAGTGTGGAAGGACAGCCCTGTGGTCACGTCTCAGACTCCTTGAGCCTTTTACAGTTGTTATATGTTCTTGTTATTTTGGCTGCGACAGAGCTAATTGAACTTTTGGCTGGGCGTATGGGAGATAGGGGTGAATGAAGCTTGCATGCACTTTGAACATCTCCAAAAATATTTTTGAATTTTTCACACGTGTATCTCAGTGATGGCTAAATCAATGTCCTAAAGTGAGCTCTTCACGTGAGACCAGGCTTGAAGGACTTGGAGGACAGAAAAGCGCTCTCAGGCCATATGTTCCATATGACAAGGGTGGACAGCCTGCAGCCCTAAGGTCACATGTGGCGCTCATCTTAATTTCAGAAGCCCCCTGAGATCGATCAGTTCATACTTGTGTCAAGAGCAAGCTCTACCCCACCAACCCACACTAGGCAGGAATGAGGAGGAGAGAAAAGCGGTGGCCCTGGCCACTGCTGGCTTTGGCCCCACCTACCACTGGCATGCCCCCCCGCCCCCCCCCCGATTGACTCCCAGAACATGGAGCCCTTGATGGGGGAAAAATGTTGTCCACCACAGCACATAAAAATGAGATGCTCTTGATCCTGCACAACTGTGCCAGAAGTATACTTCTCCCCCCACATATCTGGGAGAGAAATGTAAGAGCTATATTTCCAATACAACAATCTTACAGAGGAAAAGGAAGAACAGGAAACTTGTGCATCCTGTTCCTGCACAGCAAGATAATGTCTAAAGCAAATACCAAAATAGGGGTTCGAACATTTCTTTCTTTGTTTTATTGCAACACATATTTCCATTTTCAAAGACATCTGAAAGGTAGCTAACAACCATTAAAATTGGGTGTAAAGAGGAGGATTATTGCCATATTTTCTCCAGTATCCACTTCTGCAGATGCTCTAAGTATACCATAATGTTTCTGGTTATGGGGGAGATTTTGATTCAGTGATGTGTCTGTAAGATTCTGTTCTTTCTGTGGCTAGGCCAGAATGCAAGCTTACAAGTCAGCCAGTAGATTCGTAATGCTCTGCTAAAGAAGCATTTTGTTTCAGCTATATCGAACCAGAAGAGGAAGTATATTAGCTGTGTTTGTGTAAGAAAAATCTATAAATCTGCAGAACAGACTTTACTGTTTTTCTGTTTCCTTTTCTCTTAGGCTCTTAGCACAACCTAATAAAAGATTTAAAATCTTGGAAGAAACCCCCTCAGTGCCAGCAATGAATTATCTTGACCCCTTACCTCTAATACAGCAACCTGGTGAATGTTTGGGAGATGTCAGCGATCCTTACACATTTCAGGATGGTGATATCAAATACAGCTTCACTGGCACTAAGAAGTGCAAGCTTGGAGCTGATAGAGAATCTCTGAAGAAGAATAAGGTATGCTGTCAAACTAGTAGCACAATATTTTTTGAGTGCAGTGATTCTTGCTTGGAAATTTTTGTCTGTTGTACTACAACTCAGACCTTTGAAGTCTTAAATTCTATGTCTTGTGTTGAAAAATTTCTTTGTAGATTTAGATATAATAATTTTAATTGATTAAGGTTGAAATCCTGCATATACTTACCAAAGTGAAAGCTCTGTTGAATGGCTTCATGCTGCCAGATGGCTTACCACTCACTCAGTACAATAGTACTTGCTTCAATGCAAACACACACACAGTTGAGCTGTAAGTGATTATGTTTGCCTATGAGTAAATATAATAGTTCTGAATACTTTCGCCATTTTAAAATGCCACATGTCTGTGCCATAGAGAGACAGGAAGCTGCCTTATACCAGGTTAGAGCATTAATCCAACCTAGCTTAGTGTTGTGAACACTGATTGCTCTCCAGGATTTCAAACAGGAGTCTTCTGGGACAAGCTGGGATTGAACAATAGGACTTTCTGCATTCAAAGCATGTAGCCTACCACTGAGCCTAAGGCCCTTCGTGAGACATTCCCTTCTGCCCAAGGTCCAAACTTCACGTAATACAAACTATGTAGCTGTACCTTTAAGTCAAAGTTTGTTGGTAATTGTTCTTGTTTGTTTTTTAAAAAGTCTGCATGCTGAAGGAGAGTGTTCCAGATTGGGACCCTAGCATGGAGGATAAGGGAGGCTTTAATGAACCAGGTCTTCTGCACCTGGAGTTTGCACTGCTGAAAAGAATTCCATTCACTTCAGTAGGACACTTCTTGGCAATGCCGTTGGCAGATGCAGGACCCCCATTCCAGATTGATTGGAAAAGCTCATTGTGAAATAAAGATCCTTAAGAATCCTCATTAAAATAGTTGTAGCATACATTAAATTATCATTTCTGAATTATCTTACAGCTCAGGAAAGCCATGGTGATTTTACATTCTGCATTCATACAAACCTTTCTCTGCTATTTTGGTTTTTGACTGAGCCTACTGCTTTTGAAACATTACTTTGGGGAGGGCATTATATCTGCTGTTTGGAGCCGCATCCCATGTGACAGGTTGTTATTGCATAGTTACCGGAAGAACTATTTGCAACACCATTGAAAGCAGTGGGTGTGAGGTTGTAAGAGCTCAGAACTACTCACCTGGATTTATTTTACTTTTCTAACTCTTTTAAGGAAATTGTGGTTGATTAAATTCTCTGTTTGCAGTCAGAAGATGGAACAGCAACTAAAGAGATTTCTGCGGCAGGCCATTCCACCACCATTCCAGATGGGAAAGATGCAATGTCCATTTTCAGTTCTGCTCCTAAAACAGGTATGTGAAAATGTGTCGGGGCCTTCTTGTGAAAGATGCCACTCGACATCTTAATAAGAATCATAAGAATCATACTTTAGTGATGAACTGTGACACAAGCAATTAGTAGAAAACGGGACAGTAGTACAGTGGTACCTTGGTTCTCTAACGGCTTGGCTCCTGAATAAATCAGTTCCTGAATGCCGCAAACCCAGAAGTAAGTGTTCCAGTTTGTGAACGTTTTTTAGAAGCTGAATGTCCGGCGCGGCTTCCGCTTGAGTGCAGGAAGCTCCTGCAGCCAATTGGAAGCTGTGCCTTGGTTTTCGAACAGTTTCGGGAGTTGAACACTCCTGGAACGGATTAAGTTAGAGAACCAAGGTACAACTGTAATGTTGCTCGGCACCTGAAAATATGTCCACATATGTCCAGCTGATTATTTTAAAAGATAAACTTTGGAATACAGCAATTGTGTTTTTGGAGAGTGTGATTTAATGCCTTTCTGCCTGACGTCTAAAATCCTTGATGTTTCTTCCCCCCGCCCCCTCTTTTTTCTCTCTCTCTCCATCCTCCCTGCAGACACACGGCAAGATAATGCCGCAGGCCGAGCTGGTTCTAGTAGCCTCACACAAGTAACAGATTTGGCCCCTTCACTACATGATTTAGACAACCTCTTCGATAACTCAGATGAAGATGATCCTGGAGTAAGTGTGTGATGTGTTAAGATATGCTATATACTCTTGGTGTCACTCTCCCTTTGGAGTAATATATAATCTCAGGGAATTTGGGGACTTGATTTCTCCTCCATCTGATTTCATGGAATTGCAGAGTTGGAAGGGATTCCAAGGTCCATCTAGTTCACAGCTAAAGATTCCCTGACAGATGGGCATACAACCTGTGTTTGAAAGCCTCCGGTTTTCCCCATAGTGTGAACTACGTGGTAAATGGAATGTCATTCCACAGCCACTCCTCTTGCCCCAAAGGAAGATTTCAGCATGAGAGCAAAGTCTGTGTCTAATGTAGCAGATACACCAAATTCTTTTTCTCTATGTTTTTCCCCCCCTGTTTCCATTCACTTTGCCCATGATACCAGAAATTTCACTTTGTGCTGATGTGGGTTAATAAAGTAGTCGTGTTCCGCTGCCAGTTTCATGGGAAACACCAGCACACAAAAAATTCATTTGTAAAAAGCACACAGACGTAAGTTGACTTTTTAAACCATTAAAAAAAAAATTAAAAAGAATGAATGATGCAAAATTAGGTTTCTCCGCCCCCTCCCCTTGATTTTTTTTCATTTAAGAGGTGCTATTCATTGCTTTATTTAAAATGGAATAAACAGAAAAGGCTGTGAAGTTGTGTTATGGCCAGTTTGGTTTCAAAGAGGTATTATTTGCTTTTAATGAGGTCTTTTCAAAAAAATCCTAAATCTAGGCTGTCTCACCTGCCCTTCGGTCATCAAAAATACCTGCAGTGGGGACAGAAGAGCGCCCTCTGAGCAAGGACGGCAGAACAGCAGTACCTTATCCTCCAAGTAAGTGTTAAGTGTGTCTCCAGGATTTCACCTAATATTAAAAGTACAAGCCAATCATATAAAAAACCCACATCCATGTTTTGAAAGAATTGCTATGTAAATGGGTATTAATTTTCTTAGCTGTTCTTTAGCTATCTGGGGTGATTCCACTGGTATTCCAATCTTATTAGAGACCCAGGAGGAGGACTGCTTTGCCTCAGTTGGAATTGTCTTGTGTTCCATGGTATTGGCTGCCTCTTACTCATTTATTTTCCGAAATCTCTGTCCTGCTTATTTTTCCAAAGTTGTGACGCAGAGTGGCTAACAATACGGTAATAAGGTCAGAACAGCCCAAGCGTCATTCATTAAAAAAAAGAGAAGCCCACCCCAGCATACACTCAGTTTAATGAGTTAACAGTGTTCAACCTGTTCAACAAATTCCAGCAGCATGAAAGTGATGTGGAGCTGAGCCAGCAGAAATTGAATTGAGCTCAGAAACTAAATGGCATCCTGTGCAAATCCAATAGAACCAGCATGATAAAATCAAATCACCTGGCTCCCATAAACAGCTTGGCTGCCTCTTGACAAGAGCTGTGTCTGTTCAGTACCGGTGTCCCAGACGCCATTGTTCGTTTGCTAGCTGGTGGTTTGAAGCATAGTGTTCCTACCCAAGTTGTGATTGTACAAGTCACAGGGAAATGCAATTATTTTAATTTATGCTGTCTTCATTTAAAGGCTACGACTTTAAAAAAAGTGGATAAGGAATTTGCTACCTGCAATAGAAGCCCACGGTTTCTAATTGAAACTGCATTATATATCTCCATTCAATTTATACCGAGGGAGAAATGAAGCTTACCAATGTTCAAACTGCTGTCTCTTAAAGATTTAGGTGAAGTCAGAAGAATCTGGGTTGCGCTGGGCTTTTTGTATCCAGCATATATTAATATAGATTGTGGATTCCCAATGCCCTGCTCCTTTTCCATCATGCCAGGAACTGCAGGGAGTTGTATTGTCCTTTGAGATCCGCAGATGTTTCCCCACTGCATCCCTCACATACGTGATATGCTTTAGAAATGTTTTATGTATATTTGAAAATAGAATTGTGTGTGTGTGTGTGATACTAACAGATGTCATTGTGAATTACAATATCCTCCTGCTTCCGAGAGAGGGAGAGAGAGATACCACGGCCACTCTAAGCTGAACTCTCATTCCGCCGCAAATCATTCTTGAACATTATCTCATTAACTCTAGCTGGTAATGAGAACAAATTGAGGGGAAAAACCATGGTGTCACGAGGATGAGTCAGAGAGTTTTATGGACCCATAAAAGCAGTGCTGATTTACTCAAATGCAGAAGTATGAAGTACACAGAGATTGGGTTTTGACAGTTTTAGTAGATCTATAGCTGCTTAAAATATGCAAGGCTTTCTCAAGCATGACACACATGAAAATGAATAATGATACCCAGTCAGTTCTGTGGGTTTATTTAATTAAATATTTTCTTCTTCTTCTTTTAATGACACTGCATTGCAGAAAGTTGCCCCCACCTTCTTTTTTAATTAAAAAAAAAAGGGAATTCCAAAAAGAATGGCACAGTGTGGAGCAGGTTGGGAAGGGTTAAGTAGATAGGACTTGCCCCATTCAATGTTCATCTCTCTCTCTCTCTCTCTCTCTCTCTCTCTCTCTCTCTCTCTCTCTGCAGCAGCTTCTGTAAAATATTTCAGAAAGAGCAGAAGTAAGTGTACATGCATGAGAGAGAGAAAGAGATAGAGAGGGTTGTCAGACGATTAGACAGCAGAACCTGCTTCCCCTTCCACACTGATTTTGAAGGCCTAGAAGCTTGGTCTCTCTCTGAAGGATTTCCCTTTTGGATGCAAGACCAGTGCTTTCCTAAGCTCCATTTTGTTGCCAATTAGAAGAATAGCAGGGTGACATCAGCATGCTGTGTGTGCCTTACAATCTCCACAGGGATGTCCCAGCGGCAAATCTGCTGGAGAGCACTGATCAGAGTTGCTGATGGATACTTAGCATGTTATACAAACTGCCTGTCAAAGAGAGGCCCATGGACCACACTGTAGCATCAGTGGCTGTTCCCTCTGGTCTGGACGTGACTGATAAGCCCAGCTTTGTGCATGCATGTCTCAGCTGAGTTTAGGAAATGCACATAGCTGCTGTTCACACTATGTTGCAGTTCCTTTGGTTGCTTTCTCCTTTTATTATATTGCTAGGAAGCTAGTCTCTCGCTGCTCAGGGATGGATAGGATCTCTACTGTAGTCTGGTTCTAGACTTGGAGACTTGCATTCCTTAATGTTTGCCCAACCTGTGACTTCCCTTTCCTTTACCAGTTCTACCTTGATATGTCCTTAGCCCGTGTGAAACCTGGGTTGTTTCTGGGGGAGCAGCTGTATCGGGCTGCTCCAGCTTGCTACCTGGTGGATATCCACTACGTGGAATACCGCAGACTATTTACTGCGGCTAGGCTGAATGTTCTTGACTCGGCGGTTCTGAAGGGAAGATATGGAGGAGTCCCATATGACCAGAGATTATGCCACTGTGCATTGGGTGAGGTAGAATCCACAGAGCACATTTTACTGAGCTGTCCCAGCTACAACGATTTAAGACAGTATCTTATAACTCCATACTTACCCCAGCTCAGTTCCTGACAAAGAGGAAAGCAGACAGCATATCTGCTAAATAAGTCTTCTGGGAAAACAACTTCGTCAGTGGCTAAATTTCTTTTCCTGGCACTCAAGTGTCGGAAACGTATAACTGAATGCCTTGATGTGGGTTATCTGTGAGAGGTCTAGTACTGTGGCCCTACCTTATTTATGTACCCCTATGATGTTATAGTTTATAATTATTGTGTTTTATTTCTGACTATTGGTCGAATAAAGGATATTGATTGATTGATAGATATGTCCTTGAGAAGAACAAAGCAAGCTGCGTTGTTAAGCATGAATAACTTCTTGCCTGTTCTTAATATTAATAATTATTTCTTAAGCAACCAAAAGCAAGATATCTATTTTATGTTTTATGCTATATATATATATATATATATATATATATATATATATATATATGCTTTCGTAGATTTTCACGGGTACAGGAATGCAGGTTTTGGTGTTTTCGGGTATCTTCCCGTGTAAGAGTTGGGGTGTCTAGGCGACGTTTCGACGAGGTCTCACTCGTCATCTTCAGGCTGGTGCTTTCGGCTTCTTGTTACTAGAACAGAGCAGGATCTCAGTGTTTGAGTTCCTATAAATACTGTTGAGGGGGTGTGGTGTATAGCCTCCAACGTTCTGGGCAGAGAGGAAGTTCCCAGGTTATTGTGCCTTTTCTTCTTTTGTTCATTAATTACTTGAGGGATATCTTGAGTGATTTCTTGAGTGATATTCTGAGTACCACTTAGGAGGGTCATTAGGTGTGGATTAGTTGCTAAAGCTTTCGTGTCTTGACCTCTTGAGCTTGTGAAGAGTTTTTCTGAGTTTTTCTGAGAAGAGTTTTTCTGAGAAGATGGCTGTACTGCACTTAGTTGTGCTCTGGCTTGGCTTCGTGTATAGGGGCGAGCTGTGGTTTTGTGCCCTGTGCCAGCCAGATCTGTGTAGGGATTGCAGGGGGGTGCAGCATCCGGAGGTGCCACTATGGTTTGGCTACTGGATGGTATCTGTAATTTATCTGTGGAGAGGGTCTTCAACCTCCATTTCCATAGTAGTGATAGCCTTCTCTCATAATCTAAATGTTGGAAGATTCAGGACAGATGAAACAAAGAGTCTCTTCACACAGCTAAGGTTAAATGATTGAATCCACTACCATAAGAGTTCAGAGAGGCTAATTCTGAAACTGACAGCAAGTCTGCTTTTTGAGCATCATGGAAGGCTTGCTTTTTAAAAAAAGTATATATAATGTGTTAACACATGGGTTATCTTGTCTAGCCGTGGCAGATCTGCAGAGGATGTTTCCAACACCACCTTCCTTGGAGCAACACCCTGCTTTCTCCCCTGTGATGAGCTATAAAGATGGCATCAACTCGGAGACTGTGACTACACTGGGAATGATGGAAAGCCCTGTGGTCAACATGGTTACAACCCAGCTCACAGAGTTTAAAATGGAAGTGGAAGATGGATTAGGCAGCCCTAAACCAGAAGAAATCAAGGTATCAAGCTAAAAGCAGGTGGTGGTGTAAAACTGAAACATGGGTGGAGAAATATGGGCAGGAAAGTTGTTGATCAGCTCTGTCTTAAAATGAACATGAATAACCATGGAAATGAATTGGGGGTTTGCAGGTACTGCAGCCAATGAAAGAAGGACAGACATTCTTTGTCCAGACATACCAATGCAGCAAAGTTTGAGCATTAAGTACAGTGGCATAAAGTACAGTGGCTGAGCTCAGGGAAAAACTGTAGCTCAGTGGTAGAAGATGCATTTGTACACAGAAGATTCTAACTTAAATCTCTGGCATCTCTCATTAAAAGGATCAGGTAAAAGTAACGTGAAAGACTCTTGCCTGAACCTCTGGAGAGCTGCTGCCATTTGGGGTAGATAATACTTTGCCAGGTGCTGATGTTGCCACCTGTACTAAGCAAGGAGTGGGCACCCATTTCCCAGTTGCAAAGCTGGTAGCGTGATACTCTGGTGTATTTTTCTTCATTTAGAATGTAGCTTGAATAAATCCCGTGATTCCTGTTTTCAAAGAATTTAGAGCTGCTTGCCAATGTTGAAGATTAAAATGGGAAAGAGATGTAGTTCAGTGGAAGAGCATCTGCCTTGCCTGTAGATGGTCACAGGTTCAATCTCCAGTGGCATCTGCAGGTAGGCGGTAGGCTAGGAGAGAACCCTACCTGAAACCATGAAGAGCTGCTGCCTGTCAGTGTAGACAGTACTGAGCTACATGGACCCAATGGTCAGACTCAGTATCTGGCACCTTTCCAGGTTCCTAAAGCCCACTAATCATAATTTTAGGCAAGAAAAGCTGCCTGGATAATATTCGTATGTTTCTTTTATGTGTCCCAACCCATGCAATTCCTTGGTTTTGTAGGATTTCTCCTTTGTGCACAAATCTTCCACCTTTCAGCCCTTTGTGGGCTCCTCCATGTTTGCTCCTCTGAAGATGCTTCCCAGCCAGTGCCTGCTACCTCTGAAGATCCCAGAGACCTGTGTCTATCGGCCTTCCTGGGCCATTCCTCCAAAAATCGAACAACTTCCTTTACCGCCTACAGCTGCTTTCATCAGAGATGGATACAAGTAAGTACAGCAGTGGAAATGAGAAAACGGGTTTGTGTGTTTTTGCATAGTCATGCAGGATATTCATTGACTTCCTTGTTAATCCACCGTGTATGATTTTTACTTAGCCTTTGGGATTAACTTGGAACGTAATGAGGTGGAGAGGAGGCTATTTAGAAGTACCGTTAATTCTGCCAAGAATGATCTGGGCATGATTTTTATCAATCAAATATTTAAAAAACTACCATGATGGGTGTAGCCATGGAGGTCAATTCCCATATCTGTCAGCCACAAAAGAGAGACAGGTGACAGAAGCGACTGCTTTCTCACTTCTTTTGAAAAAACCTTCATGCATGCACATCCAACACCCCAAATTACTTCACTTGTTGCCTACAGCCTTGTTGGCCTCTTCAGGCTTCTGTTTCTTAGAGTAGCATGCATTGCTTACCTCTATGCAGAACACCAAGCTCCAGTGGTGCTTAGTGACACAAGACTGTCTTCCCAGCGCAGCCACGGAACTCCTGCTTTCTGCCCTCCCTGTCTTCTTTCTCCCCTTTAATTTGTGGCTCTTGAGCCACACTTGGTTTCTGGTTCCCTTTAAGTTGCTTGTGTGTACAACCGACCTTTACTCATGCAGAGACCTAGGGTGGGGAGAGAGTCATGGCTGTGTTCCTCTTTCCTGGAAGCATCCTTGAGTGAGCTACTCTCAGGGCTCCCTGAGAGGCAGGTTAACCTTCTGACCCTGACAACAACGGTTAGGGTGATGGCTGCCCTTCCCACTGCTAATGTACAATCAGATGAGGGGGAACGTTAGTCATTATTTTCACATCATATCAAGCTTAGGGTTAGCCAGCTCTTAACACTGGCATAAGGTTCCCATTGCACCTCTTAGCTCATAGATCAAGGATGGAGAACATTGGGCCTGGGGGCCAAATCTGGCCTTTAGGACCCTCTCCAGCCACACACTCTTCTTCTCAGGCCTTCTGTACTCCCTCCTTGCATGTTTTTGCCTGGCTTGAATGTGTCACTGAATTCTGACGATGCCTCTGATGTGGCTGGCTGGAGGATGGACAGGGCTGTGTGACGTTGTATACAAAGTAGCCTATTGCACAGTGGTAAAATTTAGATTCATTGCTGTTCCCACCTTTGCTGTTGACCTTGCCCATCGCTGGCATGAAGGTTGCCTGGAAAGTGATTGATATAATGCAGTTGCAAAGGTTCCTTGCGCCCATCATAGAAAGAGGAGGTTGACCTTAATGCCAGTCAAGTTTTTTCTCCCATTACTTACTTCCTTGTCCAGCTTGCTGGCTCTTCCTGGTCCAGACACAGCCTGCCCATTTGCTGTGCTCTGATCCTCTCCTCTCTGAAGTTAGTGCCAGTATATCAACTAAAAATTAATTGGAACTCTGTTTAGCAGTCTCAATGAAATGCAAAGCCCAGCTGCTGATCTCGAAACACAGCGAGTATGGAAACCATAAAATGTATGAAACCCCTTAAAAATGGAACATGCAATGTAAGGCTCTCCCATTCGCAGTCAATTGATTTTTAGAGGGGAAGCAGCTAGTATCTTTATATCAGTCCTTTATATCAATCACTTTCTTCAAAGGTTCTTCGGTGTTCTCTGAGGAATTGCAAAAAAAGGGAAAGACAGGGGAAATGTGAAGCTCTTGACACCACCTAGGCAGCAATTTAATTTCTTTCCCCCCCTTTAATGGTAACTACTTCCCAAGGCCTGAGCTGATTATTAATTGCAGGTATTTATTGGGATAAAAATCTTTTATTTCCAGTGTAATCCAATTAGAGCAATGACTGTTACTGCAGGCTTCTGTGAAAGAGGTGATTGCTAATCAAGATTTCTTGGTCACCTTTTGTTGCTTCTCAGAGGCACTCGCTGCGCTTCAGCTTCTTTCTAAACCTGTAGGCTGTTCCCCTCCCCTTCCCCATTTCATTTTCCCTGACTGGCACTCCAGTCCATTAGAGATAACAGGGAAATTATTCTGGAGAATCAAGTTTCACTGCATTTCCTTCTCAAATTGCTGGCAGAATGGGAGTTCAAAATGAATATTTAAACTTTCACATTAGCTGAAGAGGGAAAGTAGAAGCATTTAAATCTGCAGGTTTCTACTCCTTCATCAGGGGAGCAATTGCCATAAGGAGCACATTTTAAGAAAAGTGTTTTTATTAGCAATGGTAAGTAGGAACAACTGTGGAGATCTGAATCCATGTTGCCCTTACTGTGCAATTCCATGGCAGTTGTGCATGTGTCATCTAAAAGTAGCTTCTTGGTGAAATGGAAGGCCGTTTCCTGATGATAGAAATTTGAGAAATTAATCGTGCAGTTTTGAATAATGTGAATACAAGTGTTGGCCTCTTCCAGTTGTGGCACAAGCAGACAGCAAACTCCAAAGGCTAGTTTGCAAGCAGAGATCTGAATTTCAACAGCTTATGAAATTTACCCAGGATTAGGTGAAGTAGGTATAAATCAGTTAAAATATAATATCCATATTCAGAAGCAAGCACTTTAAGTGCTGTTATTCCTATACATGTTTAGCATTTCCTTTGTGCTGTCTTGTGGCTGTCTTATTTATTCAGCATTCTGTTTTCCTTCCAAGCTGTTGCACTGCTAATAGTGACCTGGCTCCAGCCACTTGGTAGATGCATTTTTTAATTTTTAATTTGTAAAGCTTGGTGTATTTTTTTGTTCATCTCTTTCCTGTGCCGTATCAGAAAGCTCCTTAATTTGGTTGTTGACGAGATCTCTTGTGGCATGCTATGGATAAGGCTTCAATAAGACAGATCTCTGTACAGTGGTACCTCGGGTTAAGAACTTAATTCGTTCTGGAGGTCCGTTCTTAACCTGAAACTGTTCTTAACCTGAGGTACCACTTTAGCTAATGGGGCCTCCCGCTGCTGCCACACCGCCACAGTGCTATTTCTGTTCTCATCCTGAAGCAAAGTTCTTAACCCAAGGTACTATTTCTGGGTTAGCGGAGTCTGTAACCTGAAGCGTCTGTAACCCGAGGTACCACTGTATCCACTTCCCATTTAGATGAAAGTTGTGTGAAAAAAACATAAACGCAGCCATATAACTCTTCCTGTCTCCCCTTATCTGCTCATAGCAACGTCCCCAGTGTTGGGAGCCTGGCCGATCAAGACTACATTCAGATGAACACTCCCCAGATGAGCACTCCAGTGACGCTAAACAGTGCTGCCCCGGCCAGCAACAGTGGGGCGGGAGTATTGCCTTCCCCGGCCACTCCTCGTTTTTCTGTCCCTACGCCACGCACACCCAGGACCCCAAGGACTCCTAGAGGCGGGGGCACTGCCAGCGGGCAAGGATCCGTCAAGTACGACAGCACGGACCAAGGCTCGCCAGCCTCAACGCCTTCCACAACCCGGCCTCTCAATTCTGTGGAGCCGGCCACAGTGCAACCAATCCTGGAAGCCCACAGCCTGTACGTCACACTCATCCTTTCGGACTCCGTGCTGAACATCTTCAAAGACAGCAACTTCGACAGCTGCTGCATCTGCGCGTGCAACATGAATATCAAAGGTGCCGACGTTGGGCTGTATATCCCGGATTCATCGAACGAGGACCAGTATCGGTGCACTTGTGGATTCAGTGCAATTATGAACCGCAAGCTAGGGTACAACTCTGGGCTGTTCATCGAGGATGAACTGGATATTTTTGGCAGGACTTCAGACATTGGCCAGGTGGCAGAGAGGAGATTGATGATGTGTCAGACCACCTTGATTCCTCAGCTGGGAGAGGGGTCCAAAAGGGCCCAGGAGCCCCCAGTAAGCCTCCTCCTCCTCCTCCAGAATCAGCACACCCAGCCTTTCACCTCCCTGAGCTGTTTGGACTACATGTCCGCCACAAGCAGGCAGTCACTCTCTTACACAAACTGGAGCTATGACAGAGTTCAGGCAGAGAGCAACGACTCCTGGATTGAGTGCTTCAACGCTCTGGAGCAAGGCAGGCAGTATGTGGATAACCCCACGGGTGGGAAAGTGGATGAAGCTCTAGTCAGAAGCGCGACAGTTCACTCTTGGCCTCACAGCAACGGTGAGATTTTACTTTTCCTTCGGTGTTTCAGAAAACACTTCTGGGTGCTATGGTTAATTATTTTATTTTTATTGTTGTTGTCAACTTCATTTCAATATAAGGGTGGTTCACAGGGTTAGTTTCTCAAACTTCTGAGTTCACCAACTCATAGAATTGTACAGTTGGAAGCAGAGCCATCCTGGGGCATTTTGCTGCTAGCGGCAAAGCAGAAATGCCGCCCCCCCCCCATCGCTGCCACCTCTGCTGCATGCCCACCCACCATGTGCCCACTGTCTTGCACCTGCCAACTGCTGCCTAGCAGCAGCAATAGTCACTCAGGTGAGTGTGCAGTGGCAGGTGTGCATTGGGCACCCAGTGTAGGAGGCAGTGGCAGTGAGTGTTACGTTCCTCTGAGGCTGGATCTGCTGCCCCTCCCGGCTGTCTGGAGCCTGGCGCCCTGAGGCAGCTGTCTCACATTGTCTCATGGGCAGACTGGTCCTGATTTGAAGAGACCCAAAAGGGGCGCGTAGTCCCACAATGCAGGAATCACAGCACATCACTCCTTGATGAGCTTTTAATTTGCCTTCAACCTGAACCCCAAATTCTTGGGAGTGCAAACTAAATAAAGTCAAGAAATATAAAATGTAAAATTATTGTATTATCAGATCATCTAATTAAATACAGAGATTCCTCACTGGCAATGGAGGTGAACATGCCCATGATCTTGTAAATTTCCTTTTTGACCCTCTTTCATCCCCTTTATTCATGCCCTGCCCACCCTGCATAGTCCTATTTGTTGGCCAGACAAAATTTAATAATTCAGAGAAAGAGAGAGAAGTGGTAGCTCAGAGGTAAAATGCATGTTTTGCATGTGGAAGGTCCCAGGTTCAATCTTTGGCAACTCCAGTTACAAAGATCACATAATGGAAAAATGGCAGAGGCCCTTTGTTGCCCCAGACCGTAGAGAGTGGCTGCCAGTCAGAGTAGACATTACTGAGTTAGATGGACAAATATACTAACCTGGCGTGAGAAGCGTCTGAAGTTTCCTGGGTTTGTTCGTTAGCCCTTTACTGCTGTTCATTTCAAATTCTGATATGATACAGTATTATTCTGCACAAGCAGAATATTCTGCGCAAGTGTGGAGTGCTTCTATTTGGGGTTCTAACTTCTCAGTTCATTTTGCCCTTCCCTTCCCTGATGCTGACCTACAGCAGTCAGCATTCTATGCCAACTTCACTTGTCCATTGGACTGTTTAGCGATTTCTTTTGCAGGTAAGCTGAACACACTGGTGGCCAGTTTCAGTTACATTAAAATTCTTGATTTATTTATTTCTATTAGCAGCTCTAACATCCATCCCTGGGGACATTTTAAACACTTTCCCAGTTGACCTACCTCTACAATGATGTGATGTTGTGTACCTTTTTTATGTCCATGTGTCTTGTCCTCCCCCATTTCTGAAAACTCCATTCCTCCTCCTGGTTTTCATCCCTAGCCCAATTGTCAGTCAATATTCTGAACAGTGGGTTCTCTGTACTTCTGTACTTACCCAGTGCCTGCTGATAACCTCTCTTATGCATGGCTGTTGACATTTTGTTTCGATCAGCAATGGCACTTAAATGATTGAATGTCATTTAGAATGTATGATGCTCTACAATATTAAGCTGTGTATGTTTTGAGTGCCTGTATTCTGTTTTCTGAACTCCACTTATTTTAACAAGACTCGGCAGCCACTGGAAGCATGTAGGTCATGCATGTGATATTCTGCATAGCCTCTTAACATGTGGACAAGGGACTATGCCCAGTGGAGCTCTCATTCTTTTTCAACTTCAAACTGCTTTTTGAAAGTCACACAAGGATTTCAAGTGTCTTGCAAATTGCAGAATGCGTGAAAGCTGTGCATGTACATCTCAGAACTGTGGCTTATGTGCATCTTCTGTAAGATCTTCTTTTGGGTGAGGCTTCTAGAGATCAGAGTATAGTGTTGGATACCACCAGAAAGATGAAAGAGACTTCCTTGGAATTTTGAAACTACTATTAATATATTGATGGATAAAAAAGTAAGATACTCTGTGATTATTATTTTCTTTTAAAGCAAGGGAATTGAACCATTTTGGATGCCTGTCACTGTATTCTTGAGTCTAGCTGCTTTGTTGTTGTTTTTCAGTTCTAGACATCAGCATGCTCTCCTCCCAGGACGTAGTACGCATGCTTCTGTCTCTCCAGCCTTTCCTCCAAGATGCCATCCAGAAGAAGCGGACTGGCAGGACCTGGGAAAACATCCAGCATGTCCAAGGACCCCTCACCTGGCAGCAGTTCCATAAAATGGCAGGACGGGGAACCTATGGTACAGCAAACACACCTATACTTTTATTTATTTGTGCTGGTGTAGGAGATCACAGCTTTCTAGATTTAAAAATGGCAGGTGTGGGATGCACATTGCCATGTGTGTTATCCAGTAGTCACCATGCCAGCTGGGCTCCATGCACCATTCACACCCAACAGTCATTGTGCTGGCTGTGGTTTTCACAGCAGCAAAACCATTATTGCTTGATTGCAAGGCATTTCCGGTAACCTTTCAGTGGAGGAAGTGGCTCCATGGGAGGTGTCCAGAGCCATAGGGTACTTTTTTTTTGCATTGAAAGCTAGTCTTGGAAAGCCTGTCAAAGCTCAGCCTGTGGTGTCTTGAGTCCTCTGACACTTCCTTCCATGTTGATTCAGGTTCAGAGGAGTCTCCTGAGCCTCTTCCAATCCCCACTTTGCTGGTCAGCTATGACAAGGATTTCCTGACAATCTCTCCGTTCTCCTTGCCATTTTGGGAGAGGCTGCTGCTGGACCCATATGGAGGCCATCGGGATGTTGCTTATATCGTGGTGTGTCCAGAAAACGAGGCCTTGCTTGATGGAGCCAAAACTTTCTTCAGGGACTTGAGCGCCGTATATGAGGTTGGTGAGCAAGAGGGAGTTTCGTAAGGTTTATTAGGACTCTGTGCCCTCGCCCCCCCCCCCCGCCGCAATAAAAAAGCAGGTGTCCGTGACCAAAATTCTAGCAAACAGCAGCCCTCGTCTTTTGTCTTTCATTTGTGCCCCAACAGATTACACCATCAGCATCTATTATTGGAAAAATTGCATAGCTAGAGCAGCATGGGAGGGCTAAAGGCAATAATTGGGACATGGGTGGCTCTGTGGGTTAAACTACAGAGCCTAGGACTTGCTGATCAGAAGGTCAGTGGTTCGAATCCCCGTGACGGGGTGAGCTCCCGTTGCTCGGTCCCTGCTCCTGCGAACCTAGCAGTTCGAAAGCATGTCAAAGTACAAGTAGATAAATAGGTACCACTCCGGTGGGAAGGTAAGCGGCATTTCCGTGCGCTGCTCTGGTTCGCCAGGAATGGCTTAGTCATGCTGGCCACATGAACCGGAAGCTGTACGCCGGCTCCCTCGGCCAATAAGGCGAGATGAGTGCCGAAACCCCAGAGTCGGCCACGACTGGACCTAATGGTCAGGGGTCCCTTTACCTTTACCTAGCCTTTGCCAACCTGGTCCCTTCTGCACCGGTTTTAGTTTGTGACTCCCATCAGCTCTAGCAAGCACAAACTTGCTGAGGCTCATGGGCAGAGCCATAGCTAGGTGATCTTGCGCCCTGGCAGAACTGTCCACATTGCGCCCCCTAGACACTGACAAATTCACTCTTCTTTCTGCCTCTCCTCCAGCCTGCCCCCCATTCAATTCACCCTCTATTTAAAACATTTTCTTATGAGGCAATAATCAATCTTTTTGTTTATAGACATATTTATGAACATATTTTAAAGCCGATTTTGTGCTCCCCCTTGTTTGTGCCCCTGGTGGGGGCCCACCTCACCACCCCCTAGCTATGACCCTGCTCATGGGAGTTGTAGATTAAAAACATCCAGAGGGCAGCAGGTTGGCAAAGTCCGCTTTAAAGCATCAGATTCTCAAGATAACCAGGTGACAGCAAAAACTGCAATTTTAGCATGGGCAATTAGAATAAGATATGTTATTTCATTACTGATGTATTTTGAATAGTTAAGTTTTTGCCTCTATCTTCAGTACACTTCTTTTTATTTTATTGCTATGGCTGGTGGCTGATGCAAATAAAGATTCTTCTGATTCTGATTCAGCAGATTCTCAAAGAAGCAGAAAATTAGTGTCATATCCGGGGGTGTGGGGGTGTTCTTTGGCGTATACAAACCTTTTTCTTAGCCTAGCACACCAGGGGGATCATGAGGTAAGGAATAATACCTACAATTCTTCGAAAAATTGGCACATTTGGATTATATGCAATTGCTCGTGTTGGTTTTATTTTATTTTTGGAAAGCCCTGTTATTGTGTAGCATTGCCAGTCCATTCAATTTTCTGTTTATTCTCAGAGGCACACACCTATTTTTTTATTATTTCTAGTCCAAGACAGCGGTAATACTTTAATTATCCACTAGGATGCAGTAATGCTTAAGCAACAAGTCAGGGTGGGTAACAGAAACAGAGACTTTTGCAATTTCCACAATTTCAAATATTGTGGAGCAGGAAAGCTTCTGTTGCAATTGCTCACTGTTTTAGTGTGATATCCTGAGATAGCTCAGAGTGCTTGAGTTCCACTGAAAGTCATGGCAGATAAGCACACTGGCATTGAAATAAATTGCACTTGGGCAAACTTGGATTCTTCTTTTCTGTCCTTTAGGCTTAATTGTGAGCCAGTTGAAATAAAGTGAGAGATGGACTTTTTGTTTCATTTATGCTTTACCTGTGGGAGTATCCCATTTTTAAAAAAATAAATAAATGCTGGATTGGGGATGCATGTTCAGACCTCTGAAGATTTCTAGAACTACATCTGTGATTTCTGAATATGTATTGCACTACTACAATCAGTTTTCCTCTTTATGTCTCCAGATGTGTCGACTTGGTCAACATAAACCAATCTGTAAAGTGTTGCATGATGGGATCATGCAAGTGGGAAAGACTGTAGCCCAGAAGCTGACAGATGAGCTTGTGAGTGACTGGTTTAACCCACCCTGGGGCAATGAAGACTGTGACAATCATTCCAGGCTCAAACTTTATGCGCAAGTCTGTCGTCACCACCTAGGTAAGTGCAGAGACAGAGTAGGTCGGAGGCAATTCATTTCAGCTGGGCTCTTCAGCTTGAAAGCCCAGACACTTTACATTCTCTCAATGGTGCTGCCTGTCCCAAAGGTTGCATAGGTAGCCAAGAGCAGAAGGAGAGTTTTGATGGAGTGAACTCTAAAGGTCCCTCTAGTTCAGCATCCTCTTTCCATCGGTGGTCAGCCACGTGCTTCTGGGAAGCATATAAACAGACATGAGGGTAACACCTCTCCTTACATATGGAGCCTAGTTCTCATGGCTAATAGTTATTTATTTTTACATTTCTTTCCCCGGGCTTGTGTTGGGGTGATTTTCTTGTAGTTGCTTAATCTTGGCAGGTATATCCTGTTTTTCCAAGCAGCCTGACTTCTTTTACTGCTCACACTTTGTTCTGAATCTGTTGAGCATTGGCTGGAAAACTGATGTATGTGATGATTCATGAGGTCAGTTTCTTGGCTGCTGGATGTGATATCCAATCAAATGGTTATGATTAGCACACTATATTTTCTGGGGTATATAGTGGAAAGAATTGGCATTCTCTGGCTTTTTCCTATGTGGCCCAGCTGTAGCCTTCTCTACTTCTCTGTTACTGCTAAGGAAACTCTACTCTGTTCTAAGCTTAGTCTTAGACAAGCCAGAAAGGAGGAAGCATATACAAATCAACATGTCCCTGCCTTGGGATAATCAGGAGATACAACCTTCTAGGCAGATGCCCTCTACTATATGCGGGAACATTGCTCCTTCCTTCAGTAAGATACAGGTTCAGAACCACACAACTTTATGTTCCACTCTATCCCCAAGACGTGGGATAGCCTACAGTGTTAACTTTTTAAAAAGGGAGGGGGGAGAGAAGAAAAACAGCTTTCTACTAATACATACCTCAAATCAAAAGGGAGGTCTGATCAAATTGTGTGTGAAGGAGGAAGGGGAGCGATCATTCCCTGGCCAGTGTGGGGAACATCCTGCACATCAGTATGTGAAAAGTGCCAGCACCTTATTTGGTCCATTGAGTAATGGATGAGGCCTCTCCTTCCCAACATAACTCCAGAACAACTTCCAGGATTGGAATTCATATGCTGAATCCTCAGTTAAGCACATACCAGTGAAACCTGTCAGTAATGTAAACAGCCAGTTCCCAGGACATTTTGCAAAATTGGATTTATACATCTGTACTCCTTGGGCTTCCAGAGCAAGCAATAAAAAGGAAACTTCATGATTTCCCTTTCCTCCCACTTGTCACACTGCAGGGACTCTGCAGTGCCACTTGACTCCCAGTCAGTAAAGTCCTTATCAAGGAAATAATTCTGTCTGCCTGCCTGACTCTTGTTTTGAAAGCCTAGACTTTGTGGTGCTTTTTTTGCTTGCTGTTGCCAAGGCTTGCCCTTCAGACAGCCTTTTTCTCGGTCATGATTTTTAACATCTTTGCATCTGTGTATTCTTTCAGCACCTTACTTAGCTACTTTGCAACTTGACAGCAGCCTGCTGGTGCCACCTAAACACCAGACAGCACCAGCACCACCACCAAGCCAGGAACAAACGCTATCTGGGAATTCTGCACCGATTCCTCCCAATTCGGCCTGCCTTGCTGCGCCTGGGGCTCCCCCAACTGGCAGTTCTTTCACCCCCACACCCAACGGAGGGACCACCAGCCTCCCAGGAGGCAACAGTTCAACCTCTGGATCCACAGTGCCACAGCTGTCAGCATCCTCCTCAGTGCCCAGTATTAACCAGACAAGCACTACCTCCTCTTCAGGGTTCAGCGGTGGCCTACCTCAAGGTCAAAACCCAATTCTTGGTGTAAATTCTACGGAGAGACCCCAAGGAAGCACAGTCTCCGGAGGAGATGCAGAGACAGGGCATAATTCATCTCAACAGCAGCAAGAAGGGCAGGAAAGGTAGGTCCAGTGAGCATTCAGAGCAGAGGGTTTTTAGCTCTGTTTCTCTACATGTGTATGTCTGATGTTCTGTAGTTTATCCCTACATACTATACGATGACTGGTGATTTTTGTTGACGCTCTGCTCATAATCTTGAACGCAGCATTAAGACTGCTTAAGCCAATTGATTTCAGCTGGTTTGCTTTCTGACATTTCTAGTCCAATCCTGTCACCCAAAGGTCCCAAGGCAGATGGAACGTATTAATACAAACGCAAGAGTAGCACTGTTAAACCAAATCAGAATACATCAACATGGATGGGATTGCCCCAAACTAAAATATTCACCCTGAGAACTCCTTGTTAGAGGGTTTAAGGAGGCATAACTTTCTGTAGAATCATTGAATTGGAAGGGACCCAAAGGGTCATTTTGTCCCAACTCCCTACTTTGCAGGAACTGCAGCTAAGCCTGTGTTCTGCTGCAACCAACACTTAGGCTTTGGAATAGCCCAAGGTCACCTCGTAGCACTAAGCTGCTGTCTCTTAATAATTCGCTTTGTCTGTGCCCTTGGAGCAAGCCTCTTTTCTCAGGCTGTTCCCCCTTCCTTCCCCCCTATGCCTCTTTTCCATTGCCCCCCATGTGTGTAATCTCTTTACTGAAGACATTTTAAACCAGCACTTAACACCCTGTTCTTTTCTAGTTCTGCAGAGAGGGAGAGGATAGGAATTCCAACGGAACCCGAGTCGGCAGATAGCCACGCCTACCCTCCGGCTGTCGTCATCTACATGGTGGATCCTTTCACCTACACTGCCGAGGAGGAATCCACCTCTGCCAACTTCTGGCTCTTGAGCTTGATGCGGTGTTACACAGAGATGCTGGACAACTTGCCTGAACATATGAGGAATTCTTTCATTCTCCAGGTAACTTATCTATTTATATAGAATTTTTTATAGTGGGCCCTTCTAGCCACTAAAACCCATTTAAAAGCAACCTCGGCAGCAGAGATCACAAGTAAAAATGACCTCAGCAGGCAAAAAACGTTTTCATTGGTCGGCAAAAGACAGCCAGAGAGGGGACTATCTGTGCTTTATGGGGCAAGATATTCCGCAGTATTGGTGCAGCCACAGAAGCTCTATTCCTAGTCATCCTCAACAGTGCCTCCACACTCAGAAGGGACACAGAGAGGGGCCTCTCCTTCTGATCTTTGGAAGCAAGGAGGGTGATAAAGGAGGAGGTCCCTCAGGTGTCCTGGGCCCAGGCCACTTAGAGAGAGACCGGTTTGCCTCTTAGATTTTGAGCCAAATGGTGCTCTTGCCAGCTCATTATGTGCCTTGCTTATATCCACGAACCTGTAGTTTGGTTTGTAAGTACATGGCCTTTTGCCAGTGGAAATCAGAGCTCTAAATAGAACACAGCATGACATATTGAATATAGCACATTCTCTTCTGCAAGATTCTTCCGGACAGCACAGTTTGTGCAAACATTTTTAGAGCAACGTGTCTTTTTGTGGGTTTATTGTGGCTTGGGAGCAGAAATTAAATTTATGTAGGGTAGGGTACATCACATACCTCTAGTAGCAAATATCTCATAGGACACCTGCACAGGACATCCTGCAGAACCATTCAAATTAAGATCTTGATTTAATCTCATTTGCTTTGTGAATGTAGCTGTGTTGGAAGACCGTAGCAGATTTTTGCTGGCTCTGTAGCAAGATAAAGCACAAAAATCTTGGGAGGAAATTGGCAATGGTCATTAGACACACTTTAAATGTGTGATGAGTCTACTGTACCCAGGAGTAGTGATGATGATGATAATTAATAATAATATTGTTTATACCCCACCAATGTGGCTGGGTTGCCCCATTTGCTCTGGGCAGCTTCCAGCAAAATATATAAAAAACTAAGTTGTCAGACATTAATAATTTCCCTGAACAGGGTTGCCTTTTGATGTTTTCTAAAAGTTGTGTAATTCTTTATCTCCCTGACATCTGATAGGAGGGTGTTCCACAGGGAGGGTGCCACTGCCAAGAAGGCCCTCTGCCTGGAGCCCTTTGATTACTACAGACAATTAGTTCAGTGTTTATTCTGTAAAGATCTTGACCTCCAGATGAGTCTGAGGTTTAATTCTCACAAACAGCAAAGTAAACATGTATCTAGAGTATTAACAGCAAGTGCAGCTCATACGATGGAACACTTACCCATGGGGGGGAAATCACCTCTATGTATTTATTTTATTTACAGCATTTCTATACCACTTAATACATTAAGTGGACAGAAAACTGAAGCAGCAACAGACAACTTAAACAAAAATATTGCAAAAATAAAGAGTTACATATAAAAATGTTACATTAATACAGAGTTACATTCAGACATACAGAGAGAGAGAGAGAGAGAGAGAGAGAGAGAGATCAGTTTATTTTCCTTCTGACACACCCTCCCTTTCAGCCTCTGGGTTCTCACCCAGGATCCCCAAAAACTCTCAACTCACCCATAAAAGTCTCACAACGAGAAGGCTAGTCTCTCACTGTAGACTTGCTTTGTATGGGCAGGCCCATAGCTGTACCCCATTCAGCTACACTCTCCACACCCAGTTCCAGTTAACAACAGCGGGCTTCCCAGGGAGTCCAAAGAATGGGAAAGTGTGCCCCCCCCCAGCTCTTTCTTCACTCCCTGTCCTCTCCTCCTCTGCCTCCAACTAGATAGAGTTAGCCTGTCAGGGAGAAGCCTTGGCCAGGACCTTTTCTACTTGATAGCCATCTTTCTATATGGAAGCCTCATTTCTGGATGAAAGAATATCCCATCCTCTTGAGTTCCTATCTTTGTGAAGTCGAACAGCCAAGGAGCAGGTTTCCTATTGCAGCTGCTGTTTTTGAGAGCCTGGCTTAAAACATAGCTTTTCTGACAAGTACTTGGGTGTCAGAGGTTCTCTTGAAGGCCATGGAGTTGCAGTGCATCAGACACACACATGAAAATTGCTTCTAGTTGACTAAGCAGTGGCATAATGGGACTCTATTATTGATAGCGGGTTTTCTCCAGACTATTGAAATGGCATCAGTTTGTGTGAACTCGCTCAGCTCACCCCAGTCTGTGGCAAATGGCTCATGTTGTAGAACAGGCAGAATAACAGTGATTGCTTCACACATTAAGGGAACAGCGTGTCCAAGTTTTCTACTCTCAAAAAGCTACAACCTCCAAAACAGTTTAAAAATTATCAGGTTTCTTGCTTGCCTTCACTTTTGTGTATACGGGCAAAAAAAATATTTTATGGGTGCCCCTTAAATATTAAACATGCAAACAGGTCCTAAGTTGAGCCTTATAATCCTGACTTGGTTCCTCTGTCTATCACACTCTAGATTGTGCCTTGCCAATACATGCTGCAGACCATGAAGGACGAGCAAGTCTTTTACATTCAGCACTTGAAGTCTCTGGCGTTCTCTGTCTACTGCCAGTGCAGGCAACCGCTGCCCACACAGATCCACATCAAGTCCCTGACCGGCTTTGGGCCAGCAGCCAACATCGAGATGACTCTCAAGAACCCGGAGGTGAGTGCTCTAACAAACACACACAATAACCAGCCCCGCCCTGGAAAGCTGAAACGGAACCCGGTACTTGGCCTGAAGTATCTAATTGCTGTCTTGTGCCCAAGTTATTGCAAGAAGCAGGCAGAGGAGGATGTGGCAGTTGCTTTGAATCGCTGCTTGAGAAACCGAGAGCAGCGATAGTCTCCTCAATGCATTGAGGAGGTTAACTGCACAGCTGGGTTTGCAGCCTAACCCTGCCACCCTGAATTTTAGAAGCCTCAAAGCTGAATGATCATTTGCTTCCTTTTCACATGTTACTAAACACCTTAATACGTGTCTCTTGGAATGAAGCAAACACACATATTCATTGTCTCATCACCCTTAGGTCAGTAGAACTTCCAACTGTGCATATCAACAAAACAAAACTAAACTAAACAAAACTAAACACCACCCAGATATATGACACTGCAAAAATAATAAATAAAAATTGTGGTGTCAAATGCTGTCTTCCTTGAGCCAAGGATTTATCAGTTGCATAGTGGAACCTGCTCAGTCCAGAATGAGCACCTCCATTGACTTATATATACACTCAGGGTTTCAAAAGTAAGCAGAACAAGAACAGATGTCTACAACAGTGCATATAACCATAAAAGATTCATATAAAATTATTCTGGAGAACTGCAGTATCTCCTGTGGCTTGAATCTTTTATACATGATGTATATATGTAATTTGTGTATTCTTTGGCATATAATTATTTGAGGAGAAAGGACAACGACCATGTACTAGCAGTTGAGGCATAAGGTCATGCCTGATGCAAGAAGGTCACTTGGGTCAGAGCCGACAAATTCCACATAGAAATCTGTTTAAACACCATTCCTTTTCTATCTCAGTTCAAAACTTTGTTACATATTGTGATGAGAGAGAGGCGAGAGGAGGGCGTGAATGAATGGGCACAACACCTGTCCTTGTTCTGAAAAGAAAAAAACAAAAACAAAACCTATGTTCTGAGCTTGTTTTGAGACGTTTGTATGAAGTGGCTGCCCCACTACACAATGGATTTTTATTTATTTATTTGAGGTATTGATACGCTGCTTAATCATTAAGTGGTGTACACAAAATTACAATTTAAAATAAACCACACAAAGGGTAACAACAAGAAGGGTTTCTGCCTAATCTCAGATAGGAGGGAGTGCCACAGGTGTGGGGATCCAACACTGAATGCACTGTTTCTAGCCATAGAGGACCATGGAGTATTGTAGGGATCAGATCATCCTTAAGATTAAAATCTTGAGATATTTGCTGTTTGAGTGTTCAAGGCGTACAGTGCTGGTAGCTCTCCACAGGCCTTGCTTCAGACAAATGGCATACCATAAGCAGAGAGCTGCTGTGACCTTAAAAGCTCTTTCATCATCTTACGTGATGTCTTCTTCTTTTTACAGCGGCCCAGCCCCATTCAGCTGTACTCCCCTCCGTTTATCCTGGCACCCATCAAAGACAAACAGACAGAGCTCGGGGAGACCTTTGGAGAAGCCAGCCAGAAGTACAATGTGCTCTTTGTTGGGTATTGTTTATCTCACGACCAGCGGTGGCTTCTGGCCTCCTGCACCGACCTGCACGGCGAGTTGTTGGAAACCTGCATTGTCAACATCGATTTGCCAAACAGGTAGGGCAGAAAATCGTGTTTCTGCACATAGTAGCTAAGCATGCACTTTGCACGCAGAAGGTTTCAGTAATCCGCAGCATTTCCAGTTTGGGGGATCTTGGATGGCTTGGCTTGGCTTGGCTGGACAAGCCCTTTATTTCCCTGACATCTTAGAGTATTTCTGCTAGCCACAGAAGAGGCAGTACTGTATTATTATTAGTAGTAGTAGTAGTAGAAGTAGCATTAGCATTAATTAATTAATTAATTATTATTATTTCCATTTATAGACTTCTTACTATCTAAAATATCTCAAAGCAGTTTATGCACACAATGAGCAAATAAAACCATGTCAAATGATTCACATAGCAAAATGCATAATATCCTTATGCATAAAGATAATGTAAAATCAGAGAGCACTACAAGGTCACATAAATATAAAATTTCAAACAACGCAACATACATGCAATCAGCCATCCAATCTCTCTCATCATCCATTTCACACAACCACTGCAACCATTCACACCCTCAAGCATCATCAACTGCCCATACGTAAACTACTCACATTCAACAATATTGCAGCCCACATTTGAAGGGTGACTGCCAAGCATACACAAATAAGATATCCTCTGAAGCAGTACTGGACTCATGACCCATCACTGTTGGACATCTAATACACCCCTATCATTTCTCACCTAAGAAGGGCCCAGATCTATACCAGGCTCTCATTTTGGAGGGTATAGGGCTACTTCCATCCACTCACTTCCAACTACAGAATCAGTTGATTAGGTGGACTAGCGGTCTGGCTCTGTTTACAGACAATTCATATAATCACCCTGATGGCGCTCAAAGTTCTTGTTTGGTTGCCCATGTGAGAATAAATACTCTTCAATGTGAATCTATACTACTGCTTTCCAGTTCTTCACAGATGGAGCATACGTTTTAGAAATCCCATGATTTCGCAACTTAAATTAGGCTATTGCTACCCTAGGCTGAAATACAAAAATATTCTTTTGTTCTCTCATCTTCATAGATCAAGGAGGTGCAAGGTATCGGCCCGTAAAATTGGCTTGCAGAAGCTGTGGGAATGGTGTATTGGGATCGTCCAGATGACATCACTGCCCTGGAGAGTTGTGATTGGACGCCTTGGGCGACTAGGCCATGGGGAGTTGAAAGGTACGCTGAGCACGTGCTCTTTAACAGGTTGCAAAGCATAGCAACAGGTACTGACTTGGGGAACAAAGTTGCTCTTGTTGTATTATGTTACTTGGAAGAGAACCCTTGCTGACAGCACGACAGTACAGATTAAAACCACACTAAGCCACAACAGTCTTGAGCTCAGTTTAACCCCCAGTTAAGAAGTCCGGGGGTCTTCACCTGTAGTACAGAATCATGTCTTCTGTTGGCTGAAAGGGAGGTGGGTGAGAAAGGGGGGAGGATGGGGAGAGCAGGTGAGCATGCAGAGCAAAGATTATAAGGAAGGGCATAAAGGGAGAGGAGAGAGCTCTTAAGAACTATGAAGCAGAGAATGATGCTGAGGGAACCAGTGTGTGGATGCAGAGCTGTGCAGACAGGGGTGTGTAACCTTGTTGCAGTCAAGTGGGCAAGTTTCCCCTTTAAGTACTGGGTTGAGTACTGTTGGGGCTCTTTTGACTGTGAGAAGATCCCCTGAGAGACTCCAGTGGCATTTTCTCCCTTGCTCTCCCTTTTCCAGACTGGAGCATCCTGCTTGGAGAGTGTTCGCTGCAGACAATCAGCAAGCAGTTGAAGGAGGTGTGTCGGATGTGTGGCATCTCTTCTGCAGACTCCCCCTCAATTCTCAGTGCCTGTTTGGTTGCCATGGAGCCCCAGGGGTCATTTGTGGTGATGCCAGGTAATAAGCCACACTAGAGTCTGATGTTGTGCTTAATGTGTTTATCTTCACTTAACATCTCATCCATTTCCACTATTTTGGGTGGGGGCTGGATTTGTTTTCAAAATGATATATCTACATTGGCATATGTTGAACTACTGTGCCCATGTATTTAGCACTGTGAAAAGATGTAGTATGACGAAGCGGCAGGAGGAGATGACATTTCCCTCATTCCACAACCCTCAAATATAAAATACATTGATCTCCTTTTCAATCTGACTGATGAATATTGTGTTCAGAGGAGAGTAAAATTTACATGTGTTGAAGCAGTGCAACTGCCCATCTTTGCTGGATCCTGGGTGCTGGGTGCAACTTTTTGTCAGAGCCCAATCCGCACAAATTGCTTCCCCTTGAATGACCCATGAAAGCCTCACACTGGTTTGGTCCACATAGATTGGGCTCCACATGCATAAGCTTTGGGCAAGCATTGTAGCTAACACTTGGATGTCTATTGGACCTAGAGGAAGGAGAGGGGAACCATTAGAGCCCCATTCCCCACTGCATATAGGCTTCTAGTCATTATAATCTCCTACTCGGGTAACATCATGTAGGGGAGAGCAGGGACAAGCACGTTAAGTGTTCTAAATTGTGCAGGAACCTTCCACAAGTCCCAGAGGTTCTTTGCTTCAGAGGTTCAGCCTCCAATTAATGGGGAGAGGATGTGCTTAAGAATGTAAGAGCCTTGCTGCTCAATCACGCCAAAGGCCCATCTGTTCTCATTGTGGCCAACCAGATGCTGAAGTGGGAGTCTCACAAGCAGGACATGAGCACAATGCTGCTTGTGTCTCTAAACCACAGTTCTGTGCATTCTTGTTACTTTTCAACAGTATCTTTTATAAAATAAAAGTAGCAGCCTAAAGCAATGTGGGCACCTTCCCTTTATATTTTGATTTTTAAACATTCCCTGTTCCTGGAAAGCCTTCCCCCAGGGGCATATAATTAAAACCTTTGTCTTCCTTATTGCATGGATATACTGAGTTAGAGAAAAAGGCTGATTTGAATGCAATGGGGAAACCATGGTTTGACCGTTTGGTTCTCCGTTCACATTTCAGTTCCTTCACTAACTTCCTTGTTTGGCTGAGCCATGGTTTCCAGTTATGTTCATATCAGCAAGCTTTGCTTTGAACTTGGGTTGCAAATCCAGTTCAACCCATTGTTTCCATTTCAGGCTTGGGGAGGATAAATGTGAACTGGAGATGGCTGATTCAGATGCAACTGCAAACCCTGGTTTGCTTGTACAAAGAATTGTAGAAAGGATTAGTGTGTGAGAGGGAGGAGGAAGAGCCCTACATTTTGGTCTGAGGATCAAACGATAGGCAAGCAGCTGTGTTCTGATTGGGCTATGCTGGTTTGAGTCCATTTGTTCCTGTTGCTTCTTTTGATAGTCTTAATTTCACACACTTGCACACTCTCTTTTTGATGGTGCCTTGGCCATTCTGAGGCCTGACAAATCTACTCTGCTTCTCTTGACAGATGCTGTCACGATGGGGTCTGTGTTTGGCCGCAGCACTGCTCTTAACTTGCAGTCGTCCCAGCTGAATACGCCACAGGATGCCTCTTGTACACACATCTTGGTGTTTCCAACCTCTGCAACCATCCAAGTCGCTCCAGCAAACTATCCAAATGAGGATGGATTCAGCCCCAATAATGGTAAGTCAGCTGCTGGGCAGCGTGTAGGGAATTGCCCTATAATGTTGATCAAAACATTCTTTCTCTAACAGTCATTGGCAAGCGCTGCTGCTTTTATACCAGAAGCATGAAGACAAACAATGGGAGCTTCTTGTTCATTGAGAAAAATGGTTTCTTCTTTTTCTGTTCAACTGACTACTTAGCCACGTGCTCTTGTTTAGGAAGCCAAATTGGCCAATATTTGCAAGCTGCACATAGTGAAAAGAAGCCAAGCTTCTTTCTTTAATAGCTTTGGCTAATTGCAAAGACTCTGTGTGGTATGGTTTGGCATTGCTGTGGCTAGTGAGGATTTTGTAAGGGCCGGTTGTTTTCTTACCCTATAACCATATGCGGCAAATATTTTTTGTGGATGTATGATTTGCCCTGTTGTTCTGTGATTAGCATCAAGCTGATCAATCTGCATGCTTGCACTGCGCCTGATTCGTAGGTTTCTAGAGGGTCTGGAATCATGTGACAGGGAGGGATATTCTGGAGAGAGGCAAATAATGAAAGACCAGCAGAGATACATGGATAAACTACACAGAACCCAGAAGCTCATTTCCCAAAATGGTTCATCCTTTTGCAGAAGCTTGGCTATTTGTTCCTATACATATTTCTTAAAATGAAACAGGGAGAAGGAGAACAATGTATACCACCTTGAGATCCTTGGAAGATAAAGGTGTTCTATAAATGAAATAAATAAAAATGATTTGAATTATTAAGGTTATATTTGTAAAAGCTGCTTCTGAGTGGAAGAGTGGTTTTTTATTTATTTTATTTATAAAATCAGTTTATATCCTGCCCTTCCTCCTCTTGAAGAAATCCATGGTGGCAAACAACTCTTCAGCAATTTTCTGTAGGAAAATAAGGAGAATGTTAATACTTTTTAACTAGAGAGAGAAGAGGCCTTAAAAATGGATGCAAGTTGCAGTATGAAGGGGGCCCTTCAGTGATTGGTTTTTGTTTTTTTAATGCAAAGGCCTGGCTTTGATCTGCTGATGGAATTTAGTGGGCCTCATGGGGGACACCTACCCTCCAGTGCCACTATCCTATTATGGCCCCCAAATTCCGCCTGAGCACAGGGCTTCCAAATATTTAACCTGCATTAACCTAGCCTTTGGGGTTTCGTGTGCTAATTGGAGCCATGTCTAAAGGCTAGCATTTTCCAAAATGGTGTTAAGATTTAATTTTCTCAACTCCTTGTTCTATGTTTAATAATTAAAGTCTCTGAAGCCATTAACCCTCTTGTTTGTGCCTTGGAGGCTGTCGAGGGCATGGCAGTGGCTTTTTGGTTTGTAGCGCACACGTTTATAGGAAGCAAGTTTTAATAAGCCAAGTTAAAAATCACTTCTGGCTGCTGTCTTTGGAAGAGGAGGAGGAGAAGGAAGAGTGAAAGATTTGTTTGGGGGGGGGGGAGAAATGCTTCAGAGAATGTGTGGATGAAGAGAGGAGCCAAAAGGCTCCTGCCCATCCCCCATCTCTTGGTCTTTCTCTCTCTGCCGCAAATCAACATCATATACTTTCATTTGTAGTAAGTCAAAAGTGGTATTCTTTTTTCTTTTTGACACACACAACCAGCCAACCCAGTGCCCTTGGAAAGGGGAAAACCATTTACCAAACATTTAGATCTCCTTCACAAACGAGAGATCTGTGTTTGAAAATATTTTTGGAATCGTTACTGAGCAAGAATTTACTGCCACTTACTTCACTTTCAGCAGGGACTTCCTGGAGAGTGCATTAAGAAATGGAACAACCTGAATTTTCATGTGTGGTGCATAAAAAGCACATGAGGCGACGTAGGGGAAAAAAACAGACTTAGGGGTTGGAGAGGGAGGGGAAGTTACATTGCATAAGTGGAAGTTCTTGCATGAACAGGATGACTCCCTTGGATCCAACCCTTTCTCAGCCTAATATGCCTCGCAGGTCTGTTTTTAGAATGAAGTGAGGCGTCACCATGTAACACTGTATTGAGCTCCTTTACTGTGTGATATAAACGTAGTAAAGAAATGAATATTTCTTTAGCATATCCACGTTAGAGAAATTCTGCTGTCCTGTATTGAGAGCGACAGTAGGGGAGAGGGAGACGGTTCTCAGCCCTGGTCCCTTAACGCGAAAGGTTGCAAGGCTTTGAGCCACTGATGAGCAGCTGCCCAATTAGCACGTGCCCTGTTGAAAACTGAGTCCTGGCTACTGTCCTGATGGAAGGGACACCTGTCCAAAGGCAAATGTTCTAAACAACAATCACAAGCAACACGTCGGCTAATAATATACTGACAATATTTTTATAACATCACACTGTTTCAAAATTCATGAACAGGTGACATATAATATGTGCATGGAGTCACAAATTAATATGAATCAAATAAATGTTCCATAAACAGAAATGGTAGGAGTGGTAAGTCACTTTCAATGATCACTAAAATTTGCAACTCCATGCACATATTATATGTATTCTGTTTATGAATTTTGAAACGGTATAAAAATATTGATGTTTAGAGTGTCCTGTTTTGCAACACAGGGGATTTTCAAAGGCAAATGTTAACAGTTGCCATTTCTCTGTGCAAGTGCTGCCATTTCCCAAGTCATTCTGTATCCCACAAGGCAACATGACTAATCTCTTCTTTCACTCTTCCTTCCTCTTTGAGATGACATGTTTGTCCTTCCATTCCCGGATGACATGGATAACGACATTGGGATTCTAATGACTGGGAATCTCCACTCGTCTCCCAACTCCTCGCCGGTCCCTTCCCCTGGCTCTCCTTCTGGGATTGGAATAGGACCATCCTTCCAGCATAGTCGGGTAAGTTCCTTTTGATTTCCGCACTATACCCGCTCAGTAGGTAGTGCTCCAAATCCATTATGGGTTTGGGCTCTTGTCTCCCCTCCCTTTCAGTTCAGTCACAAAGTGCTTACTTTAGAGCAGGGGTGGGGAACTTCCTGGGGTCCACATGCAAGGGGAGCTAAGGGAGTGACTCTTACCTTTGTCCAGTAAGGCTACATTCCAGCCATGCAAAAATTTAAGGGCTTCTGCACTCATTCACCTGCCTGTCCCAACAGTCTATCCAGCCTCCACCCATACAAGCAAGAGACATCATTGCCGCTCAAGGATACATCCCAGCCAGGCAAAAGCACTCAAGGGGGAGTATGAAGCACAGCCCGTGATGGGTGTGGCCTCAGTAGAGTCCTGAGGGCCAGATAAAGAGGCCTCGGAGGCCACATTCAGAAGTTCCCTGGGGTCCTGCTTTAGAGTAGCTAGGATTTCTCTGGGGGAGAATGTTTTGCCATGTTGCAAGAAGCAAGCATGACAACCGAATACATTTGGTTCTTTTTGCAAACTGTGCTGAGGTGCCCTCGGCTTCAAGGAATCACATTTAAAGATTCAGTTTTGGAAACGGGCTAGATTTAAGTTTCCACAGAAGGGTTTCTGCAAGAAAAGAGGCTTTCCCCCCACCCCCACCCTCCTCCTTTCCTGCTAGCAATAAAACCACCCATCGGAACACACACTCTCCAGGTGCTGGGATTTTTATGCAGATTTTGTTTTCTTAGCCCAGGGTGCTTGTAGTTCAGCAGTTAGTTCTCCTTAAAGTGGCTTTTAAGAAGCTGGCTCCAGCATCAAAGCTTATTTAACATGTAAATTAATTTTGTTAATTTCAGAAAGGAAGGTTCTAACTCTGGAAAGCTTAGTGTATAGTTGAAGTGTTTAGCAAAGTTCCTCCCACTTGCAGCCTCTGTGGCACGAGGCACTTCACGGGGGTTATTATGTATGCCTATCATCCTTTGCTTGGAATGCTCCTGCAACCTGCAGGCCGTGCATTTTTAAGGAGATGGTGGTGGCAGCGGCAGGACTTGTAAAGTGTTTTCTCTTCAAAAGAGAACATTTCCCTTCATCTTCACTTTCAATAAATGAAGGATAATGGGGACAATAAAGTCAATAGAAAGGTTCTGATGCTGCTTTCCTGATTAATAGCACATCTGTGAGTTTCGCATCTCCACTAAGGCAAACATCTGTTTTCTTCTTCTTCTCACTCAAAGTGAAATGGCTTTGTTTTTGCATCCCGGGGGTTACACATTTACTCCAGTGGCAGGTGCGGAAGTGGTGAGATCTCCAGTGGCCCCTAAAGGCAGCTACTGTGTGGATTTCCTTTGGTGTGGCAGATGCAAATTTTCCAGAATCCTGTTGTTTACTAAGTGTGGCACTGAATGATAGAAATAGGCTGCTGGCCTAGTTTTTATATTGTATTCATGTGCCCCCCCCCCGACATTTTCAAGTTCCTGCTCTCTGGGTTAACCTAAATATATTGCAACATGCACACCTGTCCATAGGGTACTTTTTTGGTTCTTAAAAGCAGAGATGCCTCTGTTACCTAACTATCGGGACTCTTCCCAACCCACACCCTTCACATCCTCCTTGGGTATTTTTGTCTGGCTTGAACTTTGATAATGCCTCTTGCTTCCTTGGATAGAGGATAGAAAGGGATGCCCTAGTGCTTGTAAAACTAGCCTATGGTACAAAGGTCAAATTGCATCCATTGCTCCACTCACTTTCCCCTCTGCCCTGACTAGCTCTGGCATGTGGCCCCCAGAAAGTTCCCCAGAAGAGAAGGTGGCCCTCTGTATGAAAGAGGGTCCTCACTCCTGCTTGAAAGTGTAGCCTTGCTATCTGTTCTGTACCTCACCACCTCTGAACCTTTGCAGCCTTCCCATTCTGCACCCAACCCCTGCAGTCTTCAAGCAAACAGGTTGTTCAGTAATTTCTACCAAGTCGTAGCCATTTTTGCAGATTGTTCACAACACGGCGTGACGATCCTGCACAGCCTCAGATTTCTCCCATAATGAGATGAGCGATCAGGGAGTTTGGTAACCCAGCGAGGCCCCTTGTAGGCGAATGCCTTTTGGAGCAACTAGCTTAACCATTAACACGAGCCTGGTAATTGAGGTGTAATTTTTGCTCGTACAAAAGCAGCAGCGTGTGATCATTTCCCCCCCAGGTCAAGGGAGGGCACCCTTTCGTCCGTGGACCTTGTAATTAATTGCTGCGGTTTGCAAGCAAGTGCTGCTTCCATGTCCTGCTGTTGAATTTTCAGCCAAGGGAACTCTGAGGCATTCTGGGTGGACAAACTGGTCACTTTGAGGGCCAGCTTGATGAATAAAGTAATTTCAACTTTAGCAGGGACCTGTTAAGTGGGTCCTTTTGAGGATGTTGCGGTGGTCAAGCTGTCTCTCAAATCACCTGCAGTTACTGTAAAAATGTACCACAACTTTATTGTTTTCTGGAGGAGGGATGGGGTGCATATTTGTATTTTATAACTGAAAACATTATAAAACACTACAAATTTAAAATCTTGAACAGTTCCACGGAGTTTGGAGCCCAACCTGTTTTTAAGGCAATACAGTGGTGCCCTGCAAGACGAATGCCTCGCAAGACGGGAAACTTGCTAGACGAAAGAGTTTTCCGTTTTGGAGGTGCTTCGCAAAACGAAATTCCTATGGGCTTGCTTCGCAAGACGAAAATGTCTTGCGAGTTCCTGCTGGTTTCCCCTCCCCTTTTTCTAAGCCGCTAAGCTGCTTATCAGCTGATCCGATCAGCAGATAAAGCCGCTAAAAGCCGCTAATCCGCTAATCCGTCAATGGGCTTGCTTCGCAAGACGAAAAAACCGCTAGACGAAGAGAATCACAGAACGGATTCTTTTCGTCTTGCAAGGCACCACTGTATAGGTTTTTCCTTCTTGATGATTGTCTAAGAAGGCCTTCTGTCATGACTAAGAGCTGGGCTGTGTTTTGCTTTGCTTTGCTTTGCTTTGTTTTGTTTTGTGTGCTTACCAAGAACATTATAATCATCTTCTACGATCTGCTAAAGGAGTTGAGAAGTTGACTACTTTTGTTGGTGCTAGAGGTTTTCCTAAGGAAATTTTTTTAATCGTAACAATTTCTGGTGTTCATTTCTTGTTTCTTGTCAACAATTTCTTGTTCATTTGCATGCAGCAAAAACAATGAATTGTTTTGTTAGCCACTAAGATGTTTTGCTCATGTATGTTTGAAGGATTGCACAAGTGTGTATGTAGATATGAACAAATCCTCCTAATACCAAGCAAATAGGCCTGGAAAATATTTAGTGGAGGAATGCCCCCCTCCCCATTTCCACTAACCAAATCTCATGTGTTACCCTTCCCAATTACCAAATTGCAGCCTCTCTTTTTATCCATGAAAGGATGGATTTGTAGCTCTTTGAAAAGAAAGATAAGGCAAGATCACCTTTCCATCTCAGCCATATGCCTTCTTCTCCTTCCATAATCTTGGTTGGTCTTCCTGTTGTCCTTGTAAGTTAAATCGCCAGAAGCTGCTTGCCATCTAGTCAGAGATCCCCAAACCATAGTCTGTAAGCCTCATCCAGGTGGTCTGCGATATGCCTGCAAACGTACATTTAAAAACCATATAGCAGGCACATCCAACTTCCAAGAGACTGCGATCTACTCCCACTATATAAAAAACAACGGGCAATGATCTATCCATTGGATTGACCACAGTTGTTGGGCTTTTGGAGGGGAAGCTTCATCAAAGTTGTTGAGCTTTTTAGGGGAGGTTCAGCCAAAGTTGTTGACATCCCTGCCATATAGCATCTGGCACAGCACCTTACAAGTGCTACAACTGGCAGAAAAATCATTAAGTGCTCTGCCAAGACCCTTAGCGATTTCAGATGGTCTCTGGGAAAGAAAGTTTGAGAATAACTGCACTATACCATTGAAATGTAAGCTAAGACAATCATCCATCACGCCACAGTTTGATCTAAGTGCCTTTAATTACCAGAATGAATGCACAAATTCTGCCATCAATACACTGTGTGATATGCAATACATATAGCAGCATATTCCACATGATACTGGAAGTAACCCATATGAACAGTGTGGCTTGTAGACCAGTTTTGCATTGAACGTTGATTGATTTGATGGAAGTTGTTAGCTCCTGCATCCGTCCATATTTCAACCCAACTGATCAACACAAATGTTGATCGGAAATTGTCATGCTCAGAGAGCAAAGAGAAGCCCAGTGGAATACAAATGTATGTTGAAACAAGACATAACATTTGCGTGGTATTCTAGGGTTTGGCAAATTGCCTTCCTTGAAAAGATCTCATAAACTAAAAGTATCTGAATGGGCAGAACTCAAATTACTGTTACTCGGCTGTACGGCATGATTTTCTTTCTTATACAAATATTGGGGCATGTGGTCTATCTGTGTCACCAATATATGCAAATATATATATAGAACCTTTGTTCTCAGTAGTGATGGAACTCACAGGTGGAAAATAATTTTATTTATACATATCCTTGTTATTTATTAGTCAATACTTTATTATTATACTTTATTATCGGACCTGCACTGCATCTTTGTACTTTTGTCCTTCCAGCCTGTGCCACCTTATCATTTACATTTTTGATTCTTTGTTTTCTCTCTGTTTCTTATGCTTGCCCTTCTTAACAGGATCAGTAAAATATTAAATGAGAAAAGGTACAACATTTGCGTGATTTGAGGGGAGGACAAGACTGGCAGTCAAATTTGCCACCTCCCTTTAATAAGCCTCCTGTACCAACCGAAGCTAAGTACCCATTGTCTTCTCCATGTGTCGTTCATGCCTAATTTTGCATTTCCTCCCCCTATCCCCCTTCTCATTTCTCCAGAGCCAAGGAGAACGTCTCCTCTCCCGGGAGGCACCTGAAGAACTGAAGCAGCAGCCTCTTGCTCTGGGGTACTTCGTCTCTACTGCCAAAGCTGAGAATCTCCCTCAGTGGTTCTGGTCATCCTGTCCACAGGCCCAGAATCAGTGTCCCCTCTTTTTGAAGGTTTGTTGGACATTTTTTGAAAAGAATGTCATTGCTTCTCATAGCATCTGTAACCTGAGTAGAGCTCTTTTACTCTTGGTCATAGATAAGTTCTTAGACCCACCTTTGTAAGCGCCTTGTAGGTGCTGTAGAGAAATGCACTCAGGGGAATGTTGCGTTACCGTCTTTGGCACGACCACATCCATCTTATCTCAGCCAGCACGTCTTGCTCTTTTGTAAGAATGTACCTCAAGCGGACGGGACGCAGGTGACGCTGTGGGTTAAACCACAGAGCCTAGGACTTGCCGAAGATCGGCGGTTCGAATCTCTGTGACGGGGTGAGCTCCTGTTGCTTGGTCCCTGCTCCTGCCAACCTAGCAGTTCAAAAGCACGTCAAAGTGCAAGTAGATAAATAGGTACAGTGGGAAGGTAAACGGCGTTTCCGTGCGCTGCTCTGGTTCGCTAGAAGCGGCTTAGCCAGGCTGGCCACATGACCTGGAAGGTGTATGCCGGCTCCCTCGGCCAATAAAGCGAGATGGGCCCCATAACCCCAGAGTCGTCTGCTACTGGACCTAATGGTCAGGGGTCCCTTTACCTTACCTCAAGGGCAGGGAATTGTAACTGGGCTGTATGCTCCACTTCAGTTCCCTGGCTCAATCCCTAGCATCCCCACTTACTGGCACTGAGAAGGGAGCCTCGTTCTGAGACTTAGTCCAAGTTTCATGGCTAAGCATGGATTCAAATGCCTGTCTCCCTAGTCCAAGCCCTCTTGGATGGCCAGAAACCTCATTTTAATGTTCACAGGCTTTCTTCCCATATCTCCTACCCCAATGCCCACCCCGGACCAGATTCATGAATGCTGTTCATAATTCAACTTGGTGGTATTGTTAAAACTGGGACCAAAGCTCTCAAGGGTTCCTCTTGCCTTCCTGTGAGGTGCTTGGCCAGGGTGGGGTGGGAGGACACTTACCTAGATCAGCTGCAAACTAAGCACCTCACTGAAATGCATGTGGGCTTGCCGAACATGGTGATAGCAGCAGTTCCTGCTTTGGTCAGCAAAAACCAGATTCTGATGTGATGTGGTTGGGCAGCGAGGGCCAAAATTGCTTTGTTAGGGGTTCCCCAGGGCACCTTCCTTGCATTCACCCCCCCTTTCATATTTGCAGAATTTCCATAGCTCCACCCTCCCCGTAAGCGGCAAGAACCAGTCTTGATCTCTGGCTGAAGGAACTCTTTGGCCAGCTTTCCCCCCACCAAGTTGAAGGAAATGTCTTTGGCCAGTATTTGTCATGGGCATCTTTTGGGCATGTTTTGAGAAGGTTGTGGTTCAAGGGGATGGAGGAGAGAGCAGAACCACTCTGTAGATTACAACCCCGCTAGCCCAAGCCCTTTGGTCACCTTAGAGTAGCTGCTCCCTCGTTGTCAGGTGATGGTTATGAACCTGGAAGGAAACTGCAGCAGCCCTGTGTGGTGACACCTGTCTTTCCCCCAAAACAGGCATCGTTGCATCACCACATCTCTGTTGCTCACACGGATGAACTCCTCCCTGCACGGAACTCCCAGAGGGTTCCCCACCCCTTGGACTCTAAAACCACGTCTGATGTTCTGAGGTAACTGAGTTTTGTGTCTTTTCAAGCCCCGGAAATAAGTGCTGGCCTTTGACCAGCCCTTTGATCTTTGCTCATCTGCTCTGAAAGATGTCTGTTGGCTCGTTCTGCAGACCTTTATGGGAGGGGCATGTGCAAACAGCCCTCCTTTCCGTTGGCCTATCGTTGCAGGGCAATGGTGGCTGGTGCACAACAGGACTAGTGGGATGGAAAGCAGGGAGACCAACAGTGGGCAGATCCAATGAAAAGCAGAGCTGATTCTGCCCCATCCTCATCCCTGCTGCATCCTACAAGGGCCTCGCTAAGGCGCTGCAACCTGTCAGGCCCACCACTAGACTGGCTGTAAGGAAGAAGGCAGATGGTTGGAGAGCTAGCAAAGGGCAGATTGAGGTTTGCGGGGCAACACCCCATTCACCAGCCAGCCTCCACTGTTGCAGGAATTTCCAGCCTAGCTGCCAGGAAGGTTGAGCCAGAGAGTGGTGAGGAATCGTCATTAGCATTTGACAACATCCTTGATAGGAAAAGCTTGAAACTTTCAAGATTTTAGGACAGGCATAGGCAAACTCGGCCCTCCAGATGTTTTGGGACTACAACTCCCATCATCCCTAGCTAACAGGACGAGCGGTCAGGGATGGTGGGAGTTGTAGTCCCCAAACATCTGGAGGGCCAAGTTTGCCTATGCCTGTCTTAGAGAGAAGGTCATTTATTTATTAAAGCTAGTGTCTATTGTATTTTTTGGTGGCCAAGGGAAGGTACTCACAATCTCCTCTTAGAGCCTTGCCATATACAGTTGTGTCTTGGAGAAAGAAGCTACATTTCACCCTGCCCTTTAGGCAGGGCTATGCTTCTCAATATTCTGTCTTTCAAAAATGGAACAGCAAGCTGATCTCAAAATATTGAGCAGTAGGAAAGAGAAACCTCCTTCCTTACAGACCTCCCCCAGGTGTTAAGATCAGCAGGCAGGGTGCCCTTGGTAGTCCCACCTCCCTCAGACGTCTGGGGAGGGTGCCTTGGGATAAAGCATTCTTTGTGGGAGCCCCTAGGCTGCAGAATTCTCTCTCCACGGAGGTGTGCCTGGCACCTTTGCAACACAGCTCTTGTCAAATGCAGAAGGCATACTTACCCTCCTGCGATGTATACTTTTTTCAGTTCAATTCTCAAACCTTTACTGGCATTTATACAAGATTCCAATAAGGTTTAGTACAATAAAATCACTCAGCAAAATCTGCACCTAACACTTGAGTTAATGTTGTATAACATTCACAAATCCTCATTGCATGTTGCAGAAACCTGGCTACTATCTCCATCTTACCAAATAATAATAATAATAATAATAATAATAATAATAATAATAATAATAATAATAATAATAATAATAATAATATTGTATTATTTGTACCCCGTCCATCTGACTGTGTTGCCCCAGCCACTCTGTGGGGCTTCCAACATATATAAAAAATAATAAAACATTAGACATCAAAAAGCTTTTCTGTACAGGGCTGCCTTCAGATGTCTTCTAAAAGTCAGATCGTTGTTCATTTCCTTGACATTTGATGGGAGGGTATTCCACAGGGTGGGTGCCACTACCGAGAAGGCCCTCTGCCTGCAGCACCTTATTTCTGTGTATTAAAGAGTTTTTAATACTGTGTTTTGATTGTCATAACCTGCCCTGGGACCTGCTAGTGAAGGGCAGGTAATTGATATATCAGTAAATAATAATAATAATAATAATAATAATAATAATAATAATAATAATAATAATAATAATATACCCCACCCATCTGGCTGGGTTTCCCCAACCACTCTGGGCAGCTCCCAACAGAATATTAGAAACACAACAAAACATCAAACATTAAAAACTTCCCCAAACTATCTAAAAGTCCGATAGTTGTTTATTTCCTTGACACCTGATGGGAGGGTGTTCCACAGGAAGGGTGCCACTACCGAGCAGGCCCTAAAGGTAGAAGCCTCGGGAAGTGCAGGTTGTGGTACAGAAGGAGCCCCTTGTCCTGACCACCATCCCTTTTCTTTCCCTTCTCCTCTCCTGCAGGTTTGTGCTGGAGCAGTACAATGCACTGTCGTGGCTCACTTGCAACCCCGCAACTCAGGACCGCAGCTCCTGCCTTCCTGTCCACTTTGTGGTGCTCACACAGCTATACAATGCCATCATGAACATCCTCTAATCACCCGGAAGCGCCTGGATGACCTTCCCCTTCAACCTGAGAAAGACGGGCCGTGGCTCGCGAGGGTCGGAGGAGCCCTTCTCCTCGTCGGACCCCAGCCTCTGGGGCCCAAGCAGCGCCTTGTTTCTTCCAGGAATAATAACAGGAGGCTTCTCCAGTGTTTGTGGAGTGTGCCTGGTGGGCCACATCAGGACTTCTGCCAAGCATACCAGACAGTGAGATGTACCGCAACCTCAAGGGCAGTGTTAACGCAGTGGCGGGACGTTAATGGAACAACGGACCACAGAAGACAGTGTCCTTCCGTTTTGTTATTTCCTTTTTTGTTATTTTCTGTTTTGTTGCGCACGGATCTCTTTGCCTAAGAGACAAGTGCCCTCCTTTCCGAGTGAAATGTTGTCGTGACCAGTTTGGGTGGCCCAAAACTCTTTTAACATTGTTCCTTGAAAAACCGCCGGATGAACGTGGCTGCAATGAAGAACCAGTTCTTGTAGTCTTTTCAAAAGAAAAATAGTGGGATTTCTGTCTACCTGCAATTCCTGTCTGAGTGGATTGGGTTGAATGCATGCATTTGTTACCTGTCCATGTAGATGCGAACGGTCTTGGAGATGCTCTCTTCGAGTTTTGTTTGTTTTTTAATTTATTAATGGGGGCTGTTAAATTATAGAGGACCAGGTACAGTAGTTGAGCCAGCTCTGCTCTGCCAAGAAGTATTTATCGACATACCTCGCATTCTTCTGACTGAGAAATGGGGTAAAAACCATGGAGGAAATCCAAAAAAAAAAAACAAAACCAAGTTAGGAAGAGCATTTGAGGAAGAACTTTAGGAGTCACTATTATTATTATTATTATTATTATTACTATCTTTGGTGGACTTTTTTTGGTTAAGGAACTCTAGCGAGGTTTAAATAAAGTCACATGAACAATAATGCAATGCAGGACAACAGACCAGTGGGAGGCAATAAAACACTTTAGCGTCGGGGCAAATTGAAGGGAGAAATACTGATTAAGAGAGGAGTCTGATGGATGTGGAAATTAATCCCGAAGCTCAAGTCACCTATAAACTGGGAGAGACTCATCTGTCATATATTCGTGTGTGTTATGTATGTATGTGTGATATATATGTGCATATACACACAGACACACACATATACATAGATTGTTTACACTCTTATCAGTTTCAAATCTGGTGTATTTGTCTATAGGAAGAAAAATATTATTTCAAAGAAATAATTTTTAAAAGTTGTATCATTAAATTAGTACTTGAAAATGAAAGACCACTGAGGTGGAAAAAAATGAATCGGTTTAGTTAAAATGTTTGCCATTTAAAAAAAAAAAGTTTAAAGCAAATCATATTATTTTTATGACTCCTTAATTCTAGGATTTGAGAAGTCTATGCTGTTAAAAGATCCCATTTCTAATGTTTCTCTTTGCACTGTGGGCAGGCCTGGGCTGCTTTAAAGAAGAGGAATCAAGTATTGTGGGGACGTGGTCCAGGTTGCTGACCATCGTCCTTAGAGAGAATACCATTTTTGAAGTTCTTCCAAAAGTCCGTCTTGTTCTGGTTAAAAAAAAAAAAAAAGGAGAAGAAAATAATAATAATAATTAATTAAAATTTCTATGACTTTAAAGAATATTTTTCTTGAAATGATGGTGTAAGGTTTAAAAACAAAATTTATTATTAAAAATAATAATAATAATCCCATGCGTGATGGGTGAAGGGATCGGTCAGAGGAAGACCCTGTAAATGGATCGCTTTTATTCTCTGCTCTAGGGGCAGGCAGGGCAGGGGGGACCTTTGCAATGTACAGGAGGGGGAAAATCAGATATATCAAAACCATTTGTATCTAATGTATACAGTGTAAAATTGATTTTAAAAAAATATTGCATTACTATTTTTTCTTAATCAGAAAGGAAAATTCTCAAGGCCTTTTGAAGAGCATTAAAAGATGAAGATTGTAAACTTGTATACAAAAAAAAAAAAAAAAACCTTGGTGAGGAAAACTATGTAAAGTTATCTTTTACCATTTTTGGGATTCTTTGTTCCCAAAATTCACCTGAACTTTGAATTAGAGATGGATTTACTTTTACCTTTTTTTCTTTTTAATGGGCTGTTTTTACCAAGGGGGTTCTTTCCTTCCCCAGAGATCCAGTTCTAATGCAAAAATTAAAATGCCTCCCCCCCACTACCCCACAAATAAGGGGATGGAGGGGTAGCGAGAAGTAGTTTTCATCTGGTGGTGTTTTTATTTAATTTTTTTAAGTTAATAGAAGCTGGTAACATATTTATACATTTTTGTGCAAAATAAATGAATGGCAATAGATTTTAAAAAGAAAAAAAATCTTATGTACTTCAGTGTGAAAATCTGTATAATATTTCCCTTTAAAATATGCATTATTTTACTTGTGAGTTTTTTACTGAATTAATCTGAAATGTACAAGCCCTGGATTTCCTACAGAGTGAAGAAGTTATTTTATTTTTTTTAATTTCTAATTTTGGAAATCATGCAGAATTTGGAATTATAACAGTTTGAGCGACGTGGGTTAGGGTGGGTGGGTGGAGGCAACCAAGGGGTGTGCAGGGGGTGTCCAGCATGCTTGTATGTATATTTCAGAACCTTTTTTAAATGTAAAAGCTGTACATTTCTTGGGGCGGGAAGGGGAGGGGAGTTCTGAGCTTTTTTCCCCCCTTGAGCATTTTTGCAGTGAGCCTCTTTTATAAATAGCCAACAATTTGAAACAAAAACAAAACAAAACGAGAAAAAAAAAGAACTACGTGAAGTTCATTTTAAATCTTACAGTATATCGCTGGTACAATACACTAAAAAAAAAAGACTTTGATAAAAAGAAGAAACAATAATAATAAAGACCTCCATTTTAAATGTCATTCATATATACCTTGTGGATGAGAGCTATATACTTTTACACACTTTTTTAGATGAATAAATTATTGAATTACTGAAACTCGTGTGGGTTTTGCCGCTCTATTTACGTGCTGGTGACTCAACAGGCTGCTCGTCGGCCCATCTTGAGTTAACTGTGCTCTTTTAGGGGGGAAAGGGCAAGGTGATAGGATAGCTCGGTTAGTAGAGCACAAGACTCTTAATCTCAGGGCTGTGGGTTGGAGTCCCACATTGGGCAAAAGATCCCTGCGTCACAGCGGGTTCAATTAGATGACATGCGTGGTCCCTTCCAACACTACTATTCTATGACTCCACAGTCGTGAAACATTGGCCTTGTTCCGGCATATCATAGTAGACCAGGGCTGCGTTCACACAGCAGTTTATTCCATTTCCCCCACGTTTCCTTAAGCGATAATTTCCACTCTATTTGAGCTGTCACACCACGTAGAAGCTGCTCCCAGAAAACTAACGCAGTACAGTGCATCTTAAAGCACTCATTTCTGTGTTACTTGATTCCAGGGGGGAAAGGCCATTTGCAACCTCCTTAACCCAGAAAATCACAGGAGGAAAGTAACAAACTTTGGGGCAATAATCCTGGTATACAGTTATTTCCTGCCATTTTAACGGAAGCAGGCGTGTGCAGAAAGGGTGGGGGATGATGTTCATTGTTGTGCCACACCACGCCCACTGGTCTGAATGAAATTCAGAAACACTAGTATTATAATTGGGGAAAATTTCAACTTACCTGGGCTGCATAAATGTTCTGACTCCTCCCGAATCCTTTTAGTGCAGCACAACTGTGCTTTGCAGGGGCTGATGGGAAGTTGTAGTCCAAAACCTCACAAGGGCGCCAAGTTGCCAAAGCCTGCTTTCAGGTCCAGGATAAAGCCTCTACAACCTCTTGTTTGCAGGAGACTTTCCTGATACAGTCGTACCTTGGAAGTCAAACAAAATTGTTCTGGAAGTCCGTTCGACTTCCAAAATGTTCGGAAACCAAAGCACAGCTTCTTGCAGCCAATCAGAAGCTGCGGAAGCCCTTTCAGACATTTGGCTTCCAAAAACAGTTTGCAAACCGGAACAGTCACTTCTGGGTTTGTGGCGTTTGGGAGCCAAAACGTTTGAGAACTAAGCTGTTCGAAAACCAAGGTACGACTGTACTTCCAGTTGTCTTTCCCCACCCTTCTCACAAGGATAATTTGCTTGAGATGGGGAGGGGCCACTGGCATGGAGGGCTGTGGGCATGCTCTCTTAATACTTGGCTTTCCTAAAGTTTCTCGAGAAAAACCTCCAAAAGGATTGCTTAACCCTTCTCTAAAAAGAAAAGAAAGATACTGCCCTAGAGAACTTGGGGGGGGGGGATGAACCAATTGCTTGCCAAGGGTTTATTCCTTCTGTCAACAAGAATGGACTAGGGATACTTTCCCCCCAACTCTATGACTTTACTGCGCAATGCAGTCTCTACAGCTATTTGGATGGGATACGAGCGATCTACCATCACTCCCCGAGTTTTCCAAAGCCTTCATCTGAGATTTATAATGCAGGATGGTGCCCTGAAAACAATAATTCCGATTCTGTGAATTTTACTGGGAAGAGAAAAGCAAAGAATCTTAGTTTCTCAGCATTCCATCCTATCTATAACGCTCCTTATTATAATAACTTGCTCCAGAGGCACACATATTAGGTTGCAAGGCAGCTGCTTCCCAAGTCGAGGTGCTGTGACCCATCCCCAGCCCATCCCCAACCCTGGTCCCCCATCCCCAACCCTGGTTGGGCAAATTTGTGGAGGAGAAGGCTTGTCAGTGGCTACCAGCCACAACAGCTATGCTCTGTGTCCACTGTCAAGAGGCAGCAATGCTTCTGAGTCCCAGTTTCTGGAAGCCACAGGAGGGGAGAAAGCTCTTGTGCTGGGGTCCTGCTTGAAGGTTTCCAACAGGCATCTGGTTGGCCATTGTGAGAACAGGATCCTGGACCAGGTGGGCTCCAGCAGGCTCTTCTTAATGTTCCTAAGCAGGCACTGAGCTGCGTCCAATATCCTCTGTCCGCTAGCGCAAGGATGAGTTCTTAAAGCGTTGCACAGCTTTGAGGAATCCAGCGCAACATTTGCAACAGTTCCTAGCAACCCGCTCGGTCGTTCTCTTGTGCCACCATTTCCCGCTGGTTCAAAGCACGTTTCATCAGTGGAACAAGTTTACTGCCAAGTGACTTTAACACAGCGCAATCTTTTGCGTCTCTGCAGGCATTAGAAGAGCTGGATCAGAGCCAGGGTGTCCATCATAGGAAGAGCTCCAACGTGTGAGCTGCGGGTGTGTTCTGCTTTTCATTATCACACAGTTCAAAGCAGGGCACGGGCGAGTCTGAAATCACACGACGGCAAGATGCAAGCAAGCCCAGAAAAATAATAAACATTATGGGCTTTCTTCTTCTTTTTTGAAAAAAAATATCAAACCACTTGCTATTTCCACTGAAACCAGAAACACCTTCGATGTCCCCAAACAGGAAGGCTTTGCAACGGCAGCTGCTATTGTTGTTCCCGACGTTAATGCAAGGGAGACAGCTACCTATTTTCTTGTGTTTGAAATGTGATCTTATTGCTTTGGCAAATGTTTGGAAGGAGGCAGAGACAGCCTATGCTTTCAGACCCGACACCGGTACCCTCTTTGCAGTTCGTCAGCATCAGAAACCACGGGCCCCCTAAAAAACTGTGTTAACATGCAAATGGTAACCACCAGCTTTTACACAGGATTTAAAAATCAAAAAGCAAACAAAACAACCTAGAATGTCCTGCTTTTCCTTAGGATGCCTCAATTTTCAGCAGAGAAATGTTGGAGAGTATGGAGTTAGGCAACCCCTGAGCCAAGGAGATAAGTAACCAGACAATATTTAGAAGACATTGGAAGGCAGCCCTGTATAGGGAAGGTTCTTTAATGTTTCGTTATGTTTTCATATATGTTGGAAGCCACCCTTCATGGCTGGTGCAACCCAGGCAGATAGGCAGGGCATTAACAACAACAACATTTATACCCCGCCCATCTAGCTGGGTTTCCAGCCAGATGATGATGATGATGAGGAGGAGGAGGATTGAATGTTGTTATTGTTGTTTAGTCGTTTAGTCGTGTCCAACTCTTCGTAACCCCCTGGACCAGAGCACGCCAGGCACTCCTGTCTTCCACTGCCTCCCGCAGTTTGGTCAAACTCATGCTGGTAGCTTCGAGAACACTATCCAACCATCTCGTCCTCTGTCGTCCCCTTCTCCTTGTGCCCTCCATCTTTCCCAACATCAGGGTCTTTTCCAGGGAGTCTTCTCTTCTCATGAGGTGGCCAAAGTCTTGGAGCCTCAGCTTCAGGATCTGTCCTTCCAGTGAGCACTCAGGGCTGATTTCCTTAAGAATGGAGAGGTTTGATCTTCTAGGACGTCCCTGTTTTCATCGGAGAAATGTTGGAGCACATGGCTGTACAGTCTAAAAAGCAAACAGTATGCTATATAAACAAGAACAACAACAAAAACACCCCTACAACTGATAAAACAGCAATACAAGAAGATATAAAAGCACATTTTATAAATACTAACTGCAATGGCTATGCTTTGCCAGAACAGTTGGAGGCAATAATTTCCAGTTGCTGGAAATCACTGGAGGGGACGAAGGGCTCTTGTGTTTGGGTCCTGCTTGCTGCTTTCCCACAGGCATCTGGTCGGCCACTGTGAGAACAGGAAGTTGGACTAGACGATCCATTTGCCTCATCCTGCAGGGCTCTTCTTATGTTAAGATATCTGGAGGGTTCAAACAGGTTGGGGAAGCCTAACGTATTGAAAAGCTGAAGTCATGCCTGTGTTTGCCCACCAGGAGTCAGGCTTTGACAAATAAGAAAGTCCCTTGCAGAAGTCCGCTCTGCCTTCTCTTTCTGCTGTCCTCTCCAGGATGCGGAGCTCCGTGATGGAAAGGTCAGCCCTGCGACCAGAGACAGGCTGGCTGGCTGGCTGACATACCCATTGGGGAATGAGCTAGGATGGTTGGGTTCAGAAAAGGGCAAATTAAATCATCGAGGGGGTGTCGCGAACCCTCCACGAGGAGAGGCTGCAGTGTTGGGGGCTTCTTAATTCAGGGAAAAGGTGAATAAGAAGCAACAGAAGCTTATACAATTATGCACAGCCTGGAGAAAAAAGATAGAGAAAAGTGTCCCCCCCTCTCATAACACTAAAACCTTCAGGACGTCCAATGGAGCTGAATGTTTTTTGTGTTTTGCAGCGGCGTAGCGTGAGTTGTCAGCACCCGGGGCAACGCAAGTAATTTGCGCCCCCTAACCCGGGGCAAGGCACGTAATTTGCGCCCCCCAACCCCTAACCTGCGAGTTGCCGCTGGCGCTGCCGCCCAAACGACGCCGCTTGCCCGGAGGAGGAGGGGGGCAGAGAGGCGAGGAAAATGCAACGGCCCAGCAGCTGCAGCAGCACCGGCGGAGGCGGGGCTGTGAGGAGGGGCTGCCTGGCGCGTCCTCCGCGGCGAGCGCTGAGAGCCGCTGCCTGCCGGGCGCCTTCAGCCCGGACGCGCACACAGCTCGTCGGTTCCGCGAGACATGCGGCTCCGCTACAGCCTGCGCCCAAGGCTCTTCGGCGACTCCGGAGGCAGCGAGCGCGCCCCCCCCAGATGTTGCGCCCGGTGCGGCCGGCACCCCTGGCACCCCCACGCTACGCCACTGGTGTTTTGATATTGTGATTTTAGGTAACCGCCCCGAGACCTGCGAGTATAGGGAGATATACAAATTTAACAAATAACGATGATCATCACGATGATGGGAGATTCAGGGAAGATAAAGTGTGTCTTCAACGTTAACTCCATTGTATGAGAATCCCTTGGGGCATTTCCGGGATCAAATCAGAAACTGAGATGGCTTCCATAAATCCGGGACTGTCCCAAGAAAATAGGGACTACTCGGATGTTCTCCTTACAGCACATTTATGATGATTTTTGCTCACAATTCTATTGGGGGTGTCACACGCAAACCCATTTCCAATCCTGTTCATGCCTGCAAAAACTTCCATGGCAGCCTCACAGCTTCCTTTCCAACCAGTTTGTATCCTGTAACTTCTTGCAGAAAGCTCATAACTTTCTATGCCACCAATGTCCGGGTTTATTTTTTTTGTGTCCTTCCCAGATGAATTCAGCATGACTCGTGACTCGGTACCAAATGCTTCCCCTGCTTCTGGGGCAGCTGAATGATTTGCAGGCTCGTGGCTGGGTGCTTTGGCAGGCCCAGGGACACCAAAGCCATTCTAAATGGGCACTTCACTGGGTATCACTCACCTCTAATGGCCTCATTGTATGGCTGCAGTTCTGCTTTTAGGAGACCCTTTTGCAAAACCATTACTTAAACCGTATGTGCTGCATTCACCACCTGTTAGACAAAGGGGCCTGGGCCTTTGGGGTCTGTGATGAAGCAGACAGAGAGTGGCTTTTAACAACAGCAGCAGCAAAATAAGCCAGAAAGAAGGGGGGGGGACCCTGTAATTTCCAATCCCTGGTGGATGCACCATACTTAAGAAAACGTGTGTATATCCTGCAGGAGAAGTTCAAGAGAAGCACGCTGAATCACCTGGACAACACTAAGGTGTGTATGAATTCAGCTGTGGCATTAAGGTTTGATCTGAATCCCAAGGCAACTTCCTTCATCCTTGCATACCCTGTATGAAGACTTCAAGTCTCACGATGCAGCGTGACTGCGAGTGAATTATATATGAAAGCAGTCAGGGTTCGTAAAGGAAGAGAGCAAGAGACAACATAGCACTGGCAAATCTGAAAGAGCAGACAGATTTCCTGCTTGGAAGAAGAATTTTGTGCTGACAGATGGAAATCCTATGAGTGAACACATGTGGAACCGACACAGAATGGAAACAGACAGATCTAGCCATCATACCACAAGCCCCTTCATCCGTCCTTCCTTTCCTTGGAAGAAGGGTGAGATGCACATTTTCCAAAGCAATATGAGAACCAAAACACAGCTATCCTTAAAACATTGCACGTCTCTGAATTCTGCAATGCAGGTCTCCAACCAACCAAGGTTTTCATCTTCTCTCTCTTAGTTTATGTGCATGTATGTGTGCAAGGGTGATGTGTACATAAAATGCATCTATTAGTGAAGCCAACATACAAAAATGCATTATATGGGGGGAATTTCTTGCAATAATATGTACATTAGTGAGGACCGCATACAAATATGTTAGGGTTGCCATACGTCTGGATGGAAATCACTTAAATGTCTGGGAAAATCTGGACTTCATGGCAAGAAAAACTTCAAAAACTTCCTTTTAAAATATATATATTGTAAATAAAAGCTCAACAACCTTGGACAAAACTAAAAACCAACAACTCTGGCCAAAAACTTAGTGTGTGTGTGTCTAGATATTCACTTTTTTAAATATGGCAACCCTAAAATATCTGCATGTGAGCAGAAATTTGTGGATAGTGCTGATGACACTTCATGAGAATTTATATATATATATATATATATATATATATATATATATATATATATATATGCAAATTGCTGCAGAAATGTGGAGAATTGAATTTAAGATAGGAAAAGATGGGAACCTAAGAGAACTGGAATGGACCAATTCTTTCATCCCTAGCAGTTGCCTCACTCTTCCGAAATGTTTGGGCAGGCTCTGTATGTGACAAGTACCGGTATACCATCTTCTCTCTCCCATTCCTGCTTCCTCCTCCCATCCAGTTAGGAGCAGGAGGAAATCAGAGAGCACTTTGCCAAACACTAATGGAGCTGGCGTTTTTTGTAATCTCAAGTGGCCAGCCATCGGGGCTGTTTCTTTTCCAGAGCAGATGGGAGTTGTGGCGGGGGGCAATGGAGAAGGAGCCTGAAGAGGTTGCAGAACACTTGAGCCAATTCTATCTTCCGTCCTCATTCTGGCCAGTGGCTTGATGGTGTTCATCATCTCCTATTTTTGGCTGTAATTGCCCTGTGGATCCATTGGAGAGTGTGAGATTTTGACCCAAGCAGAGATGAGTGGAGGAAGGTCTCTGATCTTTCTCCCAGCACTTGGTCCCCTGCAATGAGAACCCAACAGGACACAGGGAACAGGATCCTTCTGACTCATTCCCATTTCCATTTGTCCTGCGATTTCTAGGCATGGCTCCAATGGGGTTTTCCTTTTGTCCCTCTGCTTCCCCCAGGAAAACCCACTGTTTACTGCTGAATCGGAACGAACGTCAATAGCGCTTTCTGCAGATTGCTATTTGTTCCACTTCACCAGTAAGCAGTGGGTTTACTGTGGGTCAGGACTCTTATAGAAAAATAGGCTTTGGCCTTTACAGCCCAACTCTTACTTTAAGGGACCCCAGAAGTTCATTATCGGTAAGAGAACATAGTGTCAGCAATTGAAAGCAAGGGAGATTTTTAATTTTTTTGGTTGCAACTGAGTTCCCCCTCCTTGGTTTGAGCTGAGGATAAAGGATAAAGGTTTGTAACAGGTTTTAAAGGCTCGAGAAACTGCCCAGCCCCTTAGCCAATGGTGACCCAAAATCACCCTACAAGCATCACAGAAAGAGGTGGCCTACAAGAGAAATCTGAGAGCATGACTATCCCTGTGCCTTTATAATGGCATGCCTTTGAATACCACTTGCTGGGAGTTGCAGGAAGCGAGAGGGCTGCTGTGTTCAGGTCCTGTTTGCTGCCTTCCCATTGGGGCATCTGGTTGGCCAATGGGAGAACAGGAAGCTGGACTAGTTTGTAGGGCTCTTCTGACTCCATTGTCCTCCCCCCCACCTCTCTCGGTCATCACAGAGCGGAGCAAACCTGCTCTTCTCTGGGACAGCCAGTGTGCACAGCCTGAATTAGGCTTCTGGTGCATTCAGCACTGAAGCTCTGATGCCTAATTCAATTGGTGGAGTGGGATGGGGGTCGGGAGGCGAAGTACGGAGGCTGGTGCTGTCTGATGGTGTGTTAGTGGCCTTCAGAGCTACCTAGCGTGCTTCCACTTCTCACCAGCAGGTGTCGCCACAGGCCAACACTATGAAAGGGAAGGAGAAATTCTTCATCCCTGGAGACAAGGGTGGCCGATCTTCATAGGTGAAGAAGTTCGAAGGCTTGGTTTCTGGGCATACTCACCTCAGGCAGACCTTAGGGCTCATCCACGTTTTTGCCTGACCCCTGTTTGGATGGCACAGCGTACCAGTTAATCCCACCACCCCACGACCTGTTCAGCAAGTAAAATCCAAAAAGGGATTTTGCTCAACTGAGTTTGAATTCTGTGGGAAACGTTGCAGAAGAATTTGGATTTGATATCCCGCTTTATCACTACCCGAAGGAGTTTCAAAGCGGCTAACATTCTCCTTTCCCTTCCTCCCCCACAACAAACACTGTGAGGTGAGTGGGGCTGAGAGACTTCAGAGAAGTGTGACTGGCCCAAGGTCACCCAGCAGCTGCATGTGGAGGAGCGGGGAATCGAACCCGGTTCACCAGATTACAAGTCCACCGCTCTTAACCACTACACCACACTGGCTCTGTAGCAGTGTAGGTAGCGGTGTGTGTGTATGAGTGTGAGGAGGAATTTTGAGTGAATGAGGATGGCTTTTGTGTAAGGGGATAGACAGGGGGCTGGCTTGTGGGGGTGGCCAGGGCTGGATTAAGACCTTTAGAGGCCCTAAGCACTTACAAGATTTGGGTATACCTGAAGAAGTGTCTCCAGACACTGAAGTCCAGCTCTGAGGGCCTTCTGGCGGTTCCCTCACTGCAAGAAGTGAAGCTACAGGGAACCAGGCAGAGGGCCTTCTTGGTAGTGGCACCCACCCCGTGGAACGCCCTCCCTTCAGATGTCAAGGAAATAAACAATTATCTGACTTTTAGGAAACATCTGAAGGCAGCCCTGTTTTTAATGTTTAATGTTTTATTGTGTTTTTAATCTGTTGGAAGCCACCCAGAGTGGTGTGAGAGGCCCAGCCAGATGGGTGGGGTATAAGTAATAAATAACAACAACAACAACAGTAATTATTAGGTGCCCCCATATATATCTAACTCAGCCGATACGACCAAGATAAGAAGGATCACGTGAGCCTTGGTAGACCAAGTGGCAGTTTAGTAATTCTGTTGTATTCCCGAGATCAATGTATATCATGAATCTCCACTGTTACTATTTTTATTCACACTGGTGCATCACAGCAGAACTTGGGAGCTAAACACAGCCCCATAAGTCAGATGCTCCCCCCCTGCGCTCTGATTTTACCTGGACATCTCAGATACACAGAAGCATTCCTAGCTTCCATTTGGATTTGAGAATGTCCCTCTTTTCCCCCTCCAGAACCACCGCCAAGCTCTGAGAGGAGGATGAGCCAGCTGAGTCCCTCCATGGCTGCTGCTGGCCTCCTCCCTTTTGCAGGTCGTAGCAAAGAGAGAAGAGAGAAGAGGCTGCTGCTGTGCAGCCCCCAAGGATGTGACAGAACCCCCATCTCTGGCCCACCTGCTGCAGGAACTGCCAGCCTGGCCGGTGCTGCAAGGATAATATACTCGCAGGGGCTGTCCTTGCCTCCCTCGCACGCTGGAGCCCAGTGGAGGAGAGGGGCAGTGCTACCAACATTCCTCCTCTCTGCTGCTTCTTTGACCCCAGGTTAGGCCTGGCTCTGGAGTGGAGCTGCAGCCTGGTCATGCTGTGCTGGTGCCAAGGAAACTGCCCCACAGCTCCCTGGTGTGCTGTGGAGGCCAGTGAAAAAGAGACGCTCCTTTCAGACCCTCCAAGTGTCCCTATTTTCTAGGGACAGTCCTGGATTTATAGAAGCCATCCCAGTTTCTGATTTGATCCTGCTTTTCCTTAGGACACCCCTATTTCCATTGAAAAAATGTTGGAGGGTATGGAGTTATACGACGCACGAACCAAGGAGATAAGTGGTACCTCGGTTTACAGTCCTGTTTACAAACTATTCGGTTTACAAACTCTGCAAAACCAGAAGTAGTGTTCTGGTTTGCGAACTTTACCTCGGTCTAAGAATGGACAGTGGAAGGGCACTGGCGGCAGGAGGCCTCATTAGGGAAAGCGCTCCTCGGTTTAAGAACGGATTTGGTTTAAGAACAGACTTCAGGAATGGATTAAGTTCGTAAACTGAGGTACCACTGTACAACCTTTAGAAGACATCCAAAGGCAGCCCTGTATTGGGATGTTTAATGTTTCATTATGTTTTTATCTATGTTGGAGGCCGCCCAGAGTGGCTGAGGCAAGCCAGCCAGAAGGGCGGGGAATAAGTAATAGAATTATTATTATTATTATTATTATTGAATAGGGCATCCCTATTTTCGTTGGAGAAATGTTGGAGGGTATGTCCTCCTCCCCGTCGCCTTTGCCCCTTTGATGTCCCAGATCCACAGGTAAGAATATTGGGGGGTATGGACTCTCTATCTGTTCTCCCTTGGCCACACACCCCTCTTCAGACCACACCCCTCCCCTGCCTTGTCTCACATCCTCCTTGAGAGTTTTTGCCTGGCTGGAATGTGCCCTTCCACTTTGAAAGTGCCTCTTGTCTGCCTGGACAGGGAGATGTTCACCTGTGTGTCTGTGTGCAGGAAGTAGCCTGCTGCACATAGGTAAAATTAACATTTATTTCTCCACCCACTTTCCCCGCCACTCGCATATGGCCCCCAGAAAGTTGTCTGGAGAGGAATGTGGCCCTTGGCCGGAAACAGGTTCCCCCCACTTGCTGCCGGGGGCTGCTGAAATAAGGGGGGGGGAGAGGCTGTCAAACGCACCAGCCCTGCCATATTGCGAGGCCGGCTGGTTCCATGTTTGGCTCAGCTCAGGTGGCACATTCCGGGGGACCTTTCACTCCTAATGGCCCTTTCAGTCTAAACAGATGGAGAACTGGGAAGTGGGCCGTTCCCATAACTTTAGTGCTTTCTCCCAGTTTGTTATTATTCATTTACTAATGTATTGATTTGGATATATACAAATTGTGCATTAAAGAGTGCCTCGTCAGAGCACTTAGGTGCCTTTTGCCTTGTATTAAAAATACAAATAGTCCTGCAAAAAATAGCAAACATTAATGCAAACTCAAATGCACTGACCCAGCCATTAAGGACCGTCTCCCATGATCTCCTGTCTGCAGCAAGCAGATCGCACTGTGCCCTTGAATAAAGCTTTCTGGGTGGTTGGTGTGGGGGGTTTCTTAAAAGCTGCGGACATGAGGAGCCGTTTCAAATAAGCTGAATGTTCTCTTTGAGGGAGGGAGGCAAAAGCCAAAGATGAAGGGCCCCAGCAGTTATTACTTATGAACCCACTGGCTTTTTGAGAGCCAGTGTGGTGTAGTGGTTAAGAGCGGTAGACTCGTAATCTGGTGAACCGGGTTCGCTTCCCTGCTCCTCCACATGCAGCTGCTGGGTGACCTTGGGCTAGTCACACTTTGAAGTCTCTCAGCCTCACTCGCCTCACAGAGTGTTTGTTGTGGGGGAGGAGGGGAAAGGAGATTGTTAGCCGCTTTGAGACTCCTTCGGGTAGTGATAAAGCGGGATATCAAATCCAAACTCTTCTTCTTCTTCATTCATCTAGCTCTATATTGCCTGCTCTGATGAGCAGCAGCTCTCTAGGGTGGAGGCTTGGCTAGGGTGACAGGGCACTGGGTGCCACACCGCAGGGGGCAGTACTTACTATGGGGCCTGCAGCATGCCTGAGCTATGCATCTCTCCTGGGAGTAGCACTGTGCTCTAAACCACTGAGCCTCTTGGGCTTGCCGAACAGAAGGTCGGCGGTTCGAATCCCCACAATGGGGTGAGCTCCCATTGCTCTGTCCTAGCTGCTGCCAACCTAGCAGTTCGAAAGCATACCAGTGCAAGTAGATAAATAGGTACCACTCTGGCAGGAAGGTAAGGAGCGTTTCCATGAGCTCTGGTTTCCATCATGGTGTTCCGTTGCGCCAGAAGCAGTTTAGTCATGCTGGCCACATGACCAGGAAAGCTGTCTGTGGACAAACGCCGGCTCCCTTGGCCTGAAAGCAAAATGAGCACCGCAACCCCACAGTCACCTTTGATGGGACTTAACTGCCCAGGGGTCCTTGACCTTTACTTGGAAGTGACGTGGTGGTTCGTGCGCCTAGAAGATCTGCACTGCCCAAAACAGCAGCATGAGGCTTGCACCTGCCCATCTCCTCTCCCTCAGTGACCCTACAGCTGAGGGGGAGGCAGTGGTGAGGCTCCACACAGTGCACCCTGCCCCAGTTTGCCCCACCCCCGGGCGCAGGGCAAGTGCACCGCCCCGGGCACCCGAGCGACTAGCTATGCCACTGCTCCAGGGTTGAATGAAGCAACTTCTCTGAGTCCAGCTTGGAGATGCCACTGAGCTATGACCCTTCCCTTAAGACACGAGAACACAGGAAGCTGTCTTAGACCAAGACACACTGTTGGTTCAGCTAGCCCAATACTTTTATGCACAGGATTTGAGGACAAGAGCGCTCTCCCATAAGGAGAGCCAGCAGGATCAGGCCAAGGGCCCCTGTAGTGCAGCATCCTGTTCTCTCAGTGGCCGACCAGATCTCTGTGGCAGCCCGAACTCCAGAGCCCTCTCTCCACCTGAGGTTTCTGGCAATTGCTATTCAGAGTGCAGCCATTCTGGCTAGTGGCCATTCACTCTCCTCCACGAATTTGCCTAGTCCTCTTTTAAAGCCATCCAATTGGGTGGCCTCCTGTGGGAGCAAGTTTCACAGTTTCTGCAGCTGATGGGCTGGTGCTCCAACATTTCTCTGATGAAAACAGGGGCACCCGATTTCATCATAATCATCATCATCATAACCTGCCCATCTGCCTGGGTTGCCCCGGCCACTCTGGGCGGCTTCCAACAGATATAAAAACCTAATAAAACATCATACATTTTTTTTTAAAAAAACTTCCCTTCAGATGGCTCGGGTGTTAGGTAACTCCCTACCCTCCAACATTTCCCTGATGGAAATAGGGACGTCCTAAGGAAAAGTGGAACGTTCAGGGATCAAATTAGAAACTGAGATGGCTTCCGTAAATCCGGGACTGTCCCTGGAAAACAGGGACACCTGGAGTGTCTGCCAATGTGGTCCTACAGGGGCAGCCTTTGGAGCAGGGGGTGGCAAGGCTTACTGGACATGGGCTGGATCACTCCCCCAGAGTTCCTCCATGGGCTGGACCGGCGCAGCGCGATGCCGGAAATTGCATCTGTGCATGCCCAGATGCCGAAAATCTTGCCTGCGCAGAAGCAATTTCCGGCGCCTGGGCATGCACAGAAGTGATTTCTGGAGCCGCAGAAGAGGGTCCCTGTGCCGCACTGTGCACGGGGACTCGCCAAGTGGGCGGCTCGGTTCGGGGGCGGTTAAGCGACCCTCATGGGCTGCTTCTGGCCCATGGGCCTTCGGTTGCCAACCTCTGCTTTGGAGGGTCAGGCCAGGCCTTTGATCAGCCCAGCTGCCAGAGAGAGACCTGCGTCTCTTTCCTCCTTTGTGCATCTCCATGGCAAGGCGCCGGGGTTGCCAGGAGCTTGTGCGCGTGGGGTTGTTTGCCTCTCATCCCTTCATCCATGTGCCCCCTCCTATTCCCTCCCCTGGACAATGCTTTCTGAGTGATTAGTTCCCCGGTCGGGTGGGGTCTCCTGTTACCACACGTGTCACCGTCCTTCCTCATTTGTTTGGAATCCGATCTCCCACCTGAGATGATGAGCTTTCGACTTGTTTAATCTCCCGGCTTAAGCAAGCGGCCTTTTTAATATTTTTAAAATGCTTCTTCCAGGGAGGTGGGGGGAGAAAGGAGGATTTAGATGGGGGTTTTTTGTTTTATTATTAAATAACAAAAGTCCTCCTCCCTGGTCACTGGGCACAGGCCATTCTCACTGGCTTAACTTTCACGCCAGTTATCCAGAGACCAGCTTTCCATGTTCGGAGGAGGAGGAGGAGGAGGAGGAAGAAGCTGAGGGATGTCTCTCAGGTTGGTTTCCTGGGAACTGTAGCAAAACAGGAGGCATGGAGACCCTGAGCTTAGTCTCCTGATCCTGTTTCCATTTTGAAGAGTCAAGAAGGCGTGAGGGGGAAACTGAGCATACTGGTCAAGTTAGGGGCAGGGCCTTAGCAGAAGTACTGCAGACCAGTGGTAGAATATCAGTTTTACATGCAGAGGTTCCAGCATTCAACACCCCAGCATCTCTGCATAAGACTAGGACAATGGTGCGCAGTGAAATTTTTTGCTGGGAATAGTTTGGTCCAGAGGCACCAGCTTGCGAGGGCTTGGGGTGAGGGGAGGTGGGTTTGCGCATGATACGCTGTGACGTTCCACGCATGAACATCATAAAGAATTCCTTTCTTTTCTCTGTCCTGAATTTTCAGTTTCATTGGATGTCCACCCATCCATGTGTTATGAGAGAGGGAGAAAACCTTTTCTCTATCCACTTTCTCCACGCCAATGTATGATTTTATTACCTTCTGTCATGCCACCTCTTAGTCGCCCTTTTCTCTAAATTAAAGCATTCCAAATGCTGCAACGCCACCTCATAGGGGTGCTGCTTTGTTACATGGTCTATGATCATGCTCCCAGGAGTCCAATTCCCTCCTCCCATAAGGCTCAATAAAGCCAGGGCAGAGAGCATTGCCCTCACTTTGATTTGGCTTCATGATGATTCCACATCATCACCTGGTGTCGTCATGAAGTCAAATCAGAGTGAGGGCAATGCGTCTTGCCATCACTCTGGATTGCCATGCATGCAAAAGAAGCTGCCCCAACAAGGCCTGCTTAGCCTTAGCCGGCAGCCTGCTCCACACAGCCTCATACCATGCCCTGGGGCTGTAATTGCCTAAGAACAGAGAGCTTGCCTTTTGCTTAGTATTTTCCCCCTGCAAAGCTCCATGGCATGGCAGAACTAGCAGCAATGGAAGCATGAATAAGACAAAGGTGTCATAGTACAGTCATACCTCATGATATGTCCGCTTCATGTTACGTTCTTTCAGGTTACGTCCCGTGACGACCTGGAAGTACCAGAAAGGGTTGCTTCTGGGTTTCGCCGCTCGCACATGCGCAGAAGCACAAAATGATGTCACGCGCATGCGCAGAAGCGACGAATCACAACCCATGTATGTGTAGACGTGCCACTGCGGGTTGCGTTCTTTTCATGTTGCGAATGGGCCTCCGGAATGGATCCCGTTTGCAACCAGAGGTACCACTGTACTGAGTGGGTCCTGAAGGGAAGCGACAAAGGGAGAGGTTCAGGTGTTGTGCTTCGAAACCTACAGGTGTTCCCACATCTGAACAACAATACCTTCTTCAGAAATGCAGCAAGCACCCTGGAATAACTGGAACCAGACCAGCTGGATTGGTGGGAGGTGAGACCAGGCAGTGAAGAGAGACGCATTCTTGCTGCAGAAGGTCTTGCAAAGGCATTGGAGGGGGGGAAAAAACTCCAGCTCAGAAATGTTTGCTGAATAAGACATTAGAATGACAGGAAGATAATGCAGGCAGTTCAGGTGATCGAAACCTTGAGAATATATTTTTTAAAGCACCACGCACATTGCTGTATTGCTACAGCATTTAATATTAATGAAAGAGTCTAGGCTAGGGAGAGAGAAGTTGGTCTGAAAGTGGATGACGAAAGGACTCAAGTGGATTTTGTGCTAACTGCAGTTTCCATACTGTCTCCAAGGGCAGCCCCACATATAATACTTTACAGTAGTCAAGGCTGAGGGGGTTGCTCTTCTGGCTGGAGTTTCTAAAGGCTGACCGGGCACCATCCCTGTTTGTGTTGTGTTTTCACACTGCAGTTATTGCTTGGGATGCAAGATGTTTTCCATTTTGCCCTGCATTCTTTGCAGTACCGCTTCCATTCTGCTGCAATTCATCTTTAATTTTAAAAGAAGCCTACACTATTTGTCTCGCCGTCCGCTCTGGTGAAATTACATAACCTATGAAAATTTACATAACTCATTACATTGTCATAATGTAGATTCATTTCGGTGCAAAGGAAACACAGTGCAAAGGGACAGACACAATCAATTATGTATTGTTGTCAGGTTGTCAGGCCAAAAACAGTAACAACTATGGATACGTATCATATTAGCTGGATTGATTTCCATTCCAGACATGGGACTGATAAGCAAACACTGGGAATTTCGACTCCCATTTCTGTTTTCATCTAACTTCTCTGAAAACCCATTGCTGGAAGCTACAGGAGAGGAGAGGGCTCTTGTGTTTGAATCCTGCTTGCTGGTTTCCCACAGCCGCTGTGAGAACAGGATGCTGGATTAGATGGGCCACTGGCCTGATCCTGCAAGGCTCTTCTTCCGCTCTTTTCTCTGGCCACCAGAAGTTCTCCCCAAAAGGACTATTCAAATTATGCAGCTTTGAGTGTCCAGTTTGAAATGAAAACACAGAGCACTGATGCATCATGCAGTCCAGAGTTGTGTGTGTGTGTGTGTGTGTGTGTGTGTAGAGGGCTTTTGTTTTGTTTTGTTGGGAAAAGTACACATTCATAGAAAAGCATCATTTTTATTTCAGAAGCCTGCAAAAACCGAACAAGGTGGAATTGCACCCGCCCAGGGTATATGTTGACTTTCTGAGCCTCAGTATTTTACAGGAGAAGGCTTGTAATGTGGTGGTGGTTATTCAATTTGGAAATCGGGTGTTTATGGAAACATCCTTAAATGATTCAACCTCCGCGCACCCCCCTCTCCCCTTCTCTCTCTCTCTCTCTGCCTCAAGGATCTCTCAAGGATGTGCAGCAATGGAAGTGCCTGGGCTTCAGAGGAGAGGATTGGCAGCCCCTGTTAGAAAACCTCTGATCTCTCTTCCAGATGGAAGAGCCCTTGTCACAGGACTGCATCTGCACCTGCTTGCTAGGTAAGAGGGAGACTCTTCGTTGCCACAGGCCCAGGTGCGGGGGGGAATGGATGCAATTTGCTCTCGGACCACAATCAGCCGGCAAGCGGGGGAAGAAGAGGAAATTAATTCCACCCCTTCATCCTTGTCCCCCCCACTTTTTTGCTACTTTACACAAGAGCCTGTTTTTTTGTGTATTTTCCCCCCAAATGCTCTGATTACAGCCCATTGGGGATTTATAAGAACTGAGCTACCCCTGTCCTTGCGGTTGGCTGGTTGGTTGCCAGGGTGACGTGCGAGACGCATGGTACTTGGAAGCCACAATTATGGAGCTTTTCTTCCTACTGATCCTCTTTAGGTCCCCTTTCTTACAAGTTCAGGATGTGAGAGGAACAAAA